>NW_027397066.1:70688886-70770106 GCF_003265705.2 Callorhinus ursinus
AAAAAAAAAAAACCTGCCATGTAAAAAGTGTACCAGGAGGAAAGACATTTTTATCACCAGAAATGGAATTTAGAGCCAAGAAGTCTATATAAACAAACTTTGTTAAACTTACCCTTATCTTCCTAGTTACTTCACTATTTGGTACCCCCAGCCCAAATCCCTTTGTCTTGTCAATTTGTCCCAAATTTCTTACTTCTTTGTCTAAAAGGTATGAAAGCTTCCTACTCTGGTCACTTCTTCGGGTCTTCATTGGGAAAATGCCCATGTGCATGTAAAAGTTCAATAAAATGTGTATACTTTTCTCCTGTTCATCTGTTTTTATCAGTTTCATCTTCAGACCCAGCCAGGGATCCTAGAAGGGTCAAGTAAAACGTTTTCATCCCTAACCTCGACTGAAAGAAAAGAACACATATTTCCATAATCTGACAAGGATTATTTTCTTAGCTTTTACTGATTCCTCTCTAGCTCCATTTGCGAATAAACAGCACTGGCCTTAATAAGTGAAGATCTTTCTTCCCTTCCCTAAATCTCACAAAGTCCCATAAATTAAAACCGGAAAAGGGCTGATATCTGTTGACTCATTGTCTGATGTACTTTGGTCTGAATAAATCACAGTGTTTTAACCTTAATTGACATTTGCATTTTAAGCTAAAATAGAAGGCATCTTTATCTCTAATCCTGAAATAAAAGGCTTTATAATCTCCAAAAGAATTTCAGATGTGGCCTGCGGAGGGATATAGGAAGATTAATGAAGAGGACAATTTTTATCTTCATTTGCAGTGGAGGCACAGATTTGCAGCCAGAGAGACTGCCAGAATAGAACTTCCTTGAAGAGCCTGAACACTACTAGCAAGACCACCACCTCTCCCTGCCCAAGTCAGAGTCCCTGGCTTGCGCTTTCTTGCCCCCCTCCCCCCTTATCTTATCACCCTCTTGCATGACCAAACTTTACTGAAGTGCTTCAGCTTCCCTTTAACAACTACCACTTCCTGCCTTCCGGCCCACAACATACAGGATGCCCTACATTTTCTGGCCTTTGTCCAGCGGCCCAGCTTATGCTATTTTAGTTAATTTATGACCGTTCTAATATCCATTACCCTTGCCAATAATCTGACATGGTTATCTCTAAACCTTTGCTAACCTTTTTCCGTTGTGGTCTCTGAAATACTTGCATTTCCCTAATTTCCTTCTGGGCCTTTGTAATTGTGGTGCCTTCTCCCTCTTTGCCTGACTCCCACTCATCATCCAATATTAACTTAGATACTATTTTCATGAGGAAGTCTGCCCTGGTTACAGGGCCCTCTCCCCAATTCTGGGTTAGCTCTTTACAGTTATGCTCACACTGCAACAACCTATTTTTGCCCCAAAGGTAGCACTTACCAGTGAGCATTTTAATTAAGTTATCTACCTCTTTCATTTATCTGAAAGACTCTTAAATAGAAAGTAGGAGCATAGTACTTGATATATAGTAGCTGTTTAATAAACACTCTAGCAACAAATGAATGCATATCAACTGAGTGCCATAAAGAAGGTTTGAGCAAATATTTTCTGTAAAGGGCCAAATAGTAAATATTTAAGGCTTGCAGACTCTAAGACCCTGTCACAACTATACAACTCTGCTTCCTAAAGGACAATAGATAATTCCCACTGGTGGCTTCAGAATATCTCTAAAAGACAGAATTTGAGTTAAAAAAAAAAAAAGAGTGGAAGGACTGGGCTACAGCTCTGGGCTAGAGAACATTACTTGAGAATATATATACACAGTAGATCCGTAGTTCTTGTTTAGAGTGATAAGTATTTTGGGTAGTTTGGGATGGGTCAGTGGATGGAGCTAAAACAGAAAGCATCCTTGGTATGGCCACTGCTTGTTCAATTTGTGCACTAAATTTTTCTTTTTGAAAATTACTTGTGTTTGTGAGTTTTTACAATTTATAATTTAATCTGAGTTTCCCCCCATATTTAACATTTCACTTTTGCTACTCCATCCTGCCCAAGTCAAATCACTTTCCATTTCCTGTGAACTTGCTTACACATGGTGGAGATTTCAGCTGCGTATGTGGGGAGCTGTGGAATTCTCTCCATGGCAATCCGTGAAGTGACAGGACAAGAGCAATTTGCCTCCATCCCTACACGACTCTGTAAGTATTGTCACTTCAGTCATCAAAAAAACATATTTAGAGAAACTCTGTTTTCTGACATCTGGGTTTGAAATACTTGCAATACACTTCTGAGCAAAATTGTATCCATATATGTGGGAGAAACTGACACAGAGAAACAAATGCAATTGTGTTTCAATTCTGACATGCATTCCAAATGTATGATCTATATGAAAAGCACTTGTTTTGGGGCGCCTGGCTGGCTCTGTCAGAAGACTGTGAAACTCTTGATCTTGGGGTCATGAGTCCAAGCCCCATGTTGGATATAGAGATTACTAAAAAGATAAATGAAAATATAAATTCAAAAAAAGAAAAGTACTTGTTTCATTCAAGATATAGATCTATATTACATTAGACTTCTGATAACATCTTCACAGCGTCATAACGGAATCTCTCTGAAAAGTTTATTTTTTAAAATATTAATGTAAATTAAAATAAATGCAGCATGGCAGGTACTGTTAAGTGTTTACACAGTATCTTCTTGCCTTCTTTGTGAATAAGAGAACTTCAGGTTTCTTGAGGGGTGGCTATGTACCTAGCTAACAAATTATCTTTCAGCCTCTCTGACAAAGTAAGTTCTCTCTTTTTTTTTTAAGATTTTATTTATTTATTCATGAGAGACAGAGGGAGAGAGAGGGAGAGAAGCAGAGGGAGAAGCAGGTTTACAAGGAGCAGGGAGCCCAATGTGAGACTCGATCCCAGGACCCTGGGATCATGACCTGAGCCGAAGGCAGACGCTTAACCACCTGAGCCACCCAGGCGCCCCAAAGTAAGTTCTATTCATTAGATACAAATACAGGTGTTGCATGGAGTTTTGGGGATGGCTGCTTAAAGGGAATTGATTCAGCTGGGAGGATCCTCTCATCCTTCCCTCATCCTGGAAGTAATAGCTTGTGTTTTAGCAGCCATCTTGGACGAAGAAGTTATTTGAGTCATGTATAGGACGATGAAAGGACAGAAGGAGCCTGAGTCCCTGCTGACCATCAAACCACCAAAACAATTTCACTACAGGCCTTGAGGGGTGAGAATTTCCAGTTGCAAAAAGATTTTATAATGTCTCTAACTGATAAACAAAATGTGGCTGCCTCCAAATTTTGGAACTGGCACAGTGTCCTGCCCAGGCTTGCAGGCTTTCTTTCCTTATTAATTAGCAATTTAGGACTGCTTTTTCACTGGGTCAGCAGAGAAAGATGGTACAACAGTCAGGAGCCAAGAAGAGATCAGCAGATGAAAAGACTGATAAAAAATGATAAACCAAGGTTGAGTAATCAGGCAGAATATATGAATTTACTTCACCAGGCCTTGACCATTTTTCATAGAAACTTTAAGAACACACTTTGAGGGGCACCTGGGTGGCTCAGTCGTTAAGCGTCTGCCTTCAGCTCAGGTCATGGTACCAGGGTCCTGGGATCTAGTCCCGCATCAGGCTCCCTGCTCTGCGGGAAGCCTGCTTCTCCCTCTCCCACTCCCCCTGCTTGTGTTCCCTCTCTCGCTGTCTCTCTGTCAAATAAATAAATAAAATCTTTACCAAAAAAAAAAAAAAAGACCACACTTTGAGGTTATCACATTGCAACCTTTTGCAGATGTAACTCTTTCCCCTAAGTAGTTACTGGCTGTCGTGTAGCCATCATCTAGAACTTGTGTATCCATAATCCTTACACAGATGATCCAGAAAGTAGCTCAAATTTCAGATCCTTTTTGAAAGTGATTCTCTTTGGGAGTTTATAAGTCAACACTGAACAACTAAAATTGTTATGAGTTCATTTATTTTTTAAGGAAGCAGAATCAGAAGTAAACCTTTCAGCCAATTTCCTCAGAGGCAAACTGGATTACTAGAATAGAATAGCCTGTTGTTCAGCCTATTTGGAAGGTTTCAGTTGCTACTTTTACCATCAGCTGAAGCTTGGATCACAGAAGACCAGAGGGTAATTGGATATGTGCCTACCTGGTGGAGGTACCCACAAAAAGACTTCCTTTATGCTCACAACTGTGGAGCAGAAAACAGATGAGGCCTAAGAGAGCTCAGAATAGAGAACATGTGATGCATGCTCATTGGCAAGCAGCCATTTACACGTCACTCAAGAATGTTTACACTTCACTCAGAGTATTGTCCTCAGATCTGTAGTATCATTTTTCTTTGGAAAAAAATTAAAAGGAAAATGTCCATCTTACCTGCCTCTACTTCGCAACATGAACTCTTTCCTCAAGCTCTGTCAAACATTTCACTCTTCTCTCAATGGAGCCCCTCACCATCCTTTCAATCAGGCAGTTGACAGAAAACTTGGGGGACATTTGAGGAGCAATCTGAGGAGAATTTGATAAAGGTATGGATAGGCTCTAGGAAAGGCTCCTAGGAACAGTGCAGTATTCCTGAGTTAGTAAAAGAATAGTTACTAGAAGGTGGAGAGGAGAGAAGGCCTCGTGACTATAATAAAGACTTCCTAAAGGAAAGCAGGTAACTTGAGGTGACCCTGAGAGAAGGAGGTTGGAATAGAAATACCCCAAACTTTCTCTCCTTCTCTTTGACCTCAAGTGACAGCCCCTGCCAAAGGCAGCTGCTGGAAGCCAGAGGACAAGGAAGTCTGCTAATTTTGTTCATAAAGGTCAGCTTTTCTGGCACAAAGCAGGATAGAGACAACTGGAAGATATTCAGCACACCTGCTATTACATTTTTGTTCATGCTGGGCTTATCACCTAGAATGCTATCATTCTCAATTGTAATATAATCCTCTGGTCTGGTCTATGATTCAGTGTATGACCTACTTTTAAATGTGGAAATGCCTCTCTCTTCAGCATTTTATCTGTATCACTCGCATGGACACTGAACTATATACATCCTTTATTATCATTTTAAAGTTTCCCATGTATATACATATTCCATTCTATGTAAGCTCTGTGAACCAAAATTTGTGAATTATACTTCTTTTCTATTTCCACAGCATGGAACAGTGTTCAACCTGGAGCAGTTAACACAAACTGTAATCTTCTTAATCCTCTCCCTCTTTTTATCAGCACACCCCACCTACTCCTTCATATTGTACCTTCATATTATTATGCGGATGTTCAACGGGGGAAAAATCAGTCAGTATTGGAAAGCACAAGACCTCCAGATGTTAGGATTTTTACACAAGTGTGTCAGTAGGGGTGTTTCCTCAAGTTGGGCAGTGAAACTGCAGGTGGAACGGAGGCTTCTCCGTGTAGACATCTGTGACTCTTCACCTGAGGGTTTTTCTGTCTGCCTGATGACCCAAAGGCAGGGGAGGCTAGAAGTGCTGGGAAGTTAGCTGTCTTCCCTCTCTCACACAAGCAGCTCTCCAACAGTGAACTGAGGCAGTTGGTGACTAAAAATCACAGCAAACTCACCTACGTGATAAGGGGCAACTCTGAGGTACCTTCTACAGGGTTTCCCAGAATTCCTCAGGGGACTGAACCCAGTTGCCCACAGTGGTAAGCTGCATGATAACACACCTTTAATAGCTTCCTTCTCTTTTCTTTTTCATTCCATCTTTCTGCTGCTAATGCTACTTGGAATCATCTCCCAAATGAAATAATTCTGACTTAAATTCTGATCTTCAGGTTCACTTCTAGGGTAGAATGATAAGATACACCAATGATTCAACTTACTCGTGGCAGGAATATACAAAGGATGTGCTTTGTTTGATATAAATTCTCTACCCTGATATTTTCCTTTTCCTTTGCTTTCATGGTATCTAAACATATTTTTGAACCACCAGAGGAAAATTACAAACACATTTTTTAAAACAAAAAGTAAATGTTAGTGTTATTTTATCTTATTATAAAAGCAACATATGCTTATTGCTGAAAATTTGAAAATAAAAATAACATCACTATTCTAAAATAGCAACTGTTAATGTCTTGTGGTGTATCCTTTGAACCATTTTCTTTATATGAATTAATATTTTTTAATTGTTTTTTTCTCACTTGATAATATATACTGAATAACTTGTCAAAAAGTATTTATAGGGGCGCCTGGGTGGCTCAGTCAGTTAAGCATCTATCTTTGGCTCAGGTCATGATCCCAGCGTCCTGGGATTGAGCCCCCACAGACTCCTGCTCAGCAGGGAACCTACTTCTCCCTCTCCCTCTGCCTGCCCCTCCCCCTGCTTATGCTCTCTCTCTCTCTCTCTCTCTCTGTCAAATAAATAAATCTTTTTAAAAAAGTATTTATATTTAACATTGAAAAATTATTGTAAACTGTTTCACTATATGGATTTACTATTATTATCCCTTTTTTAAAATTTTTTTAAAGATCTACTTACTTATTTGAGAGACAACTCTATCAACTGACAACTCTATCAATTCTATTTTCTTTGTATAGTCCTTGCCAATATTTAATTTTATTTCTTTGATTAATAATAAGGACAAACTAGCGCCTGGGTGGCTCTGTCGGTTAAATGCCTGCCTTCGGCTCAGGTCATGATCCTGGGGCCCTGGGATCAAATCCCACGTCAGGCTTCCTGCTCAAAGGGGAGTCTGCCTCTCCCTCTGCCCCTCCCCCTAGCTTGTGCTCTCATTCGAGTTCGTGCGCGTGCACACACTCTCTCTCACAAAAATAAATAAATCTTTAAAAAAAAATAAGAATGAACTTTTAATATTCCCGTTGGTCATTCTTTTCCTTTTTTTAATGAACTGCCTTATTTCTATACATAAGGACAGTTATAGGAAGATGCTGCTGTAGTACCAACTGAAGGTCATGTTATATTTTTTCTTTTTTTTTATTATGTTATGTTAATCACCACACATTACATCATTAGTTTTTGATGTAGTGTTCCATGATTCATTGTTTGTGTATAACACCCAGTGCTCCACGCAGAACGTGCCCTCTTTAATACCCATCACCAGGCTAACCCATCCCCCCACCCCCTCTCCTCTAGAACCCTCAGTTTGTTTCTCAGAGTCCATCGTCTCTCATGGTTCATCTCCCCCTCCGATTTCCCCCCTTCATTCTTCCCCTCCTGCTATCTTCTTCTTCTTCTTCTTTTTTTTAACATATAATGTATTATTTGCTTCAGAGGCACAGATCTCTGATTCAACAGTCTTGCACACTTCACAGTGCTCACCATAGCACATACCCTCCCCAATGTCTATCACCCAGCCACCCCAAAAAGGTCATATTATAGTGTTCTTTGTTACTTAGCTATTCTTCCTCTAAGGACAGACCTATCTAATAGAGGCCTCTGATATCTCCTTGCTTCAGGTATCTAATTCACATTTAAGTTTAACCTTGATCTCTGTACCAATGACCCCTCACAGGAGTCTTTTTTTTTTTTTAACTAAACTCTATGCCCAATGTGGAGCTTGAACTCACAACCCCAAGATCATGAGTCGCACCTGACTGAGCCAGCCAGGTGACCCTCACATGAGTCTTTCTATAACCTACTGAATCTCCCCATTGGCTCTCCTATCAATAATGAATATCAGCATGTTGAGTCCTGACTTGCAATCAGTTACTCTTCCCAGCTTTCTCAGTGACAACCAAATTTTCTTGGCCTCCAAAATTTGAAATAGGGGAACTTCTTTTTAATATTTTTTTCTTTTTTGTACCCAAATCCAATCAAACATGATTATGCAGTTTCTTCATTCACAAGATCTCATTTTCTCCTAACATATTATTTCTACAACCATGACTCTAATTCAAACCTAACAAAGCTTTAAACATACAATTTTTTAAAAAAAAATTTTATTTACTTATTTGTCAGAGAGAGAGAGTGAGCACACAAGCAGGGGGAGTGGCAGGCAGGGGGAGAGGGAGAAGCAGGCTCCCTGTTGAGTAGGAAGCTTGACATGGGACTCGATCCCAGGACCCTTGGATCATGACCCAAGCCAAAGGCAGACACTTAACCGACTGAGCCACCCAGGAGCCCATTTTATTTTTTTAAGATTAGTTTTTTAAGAGCAAGTTTTCATTTATAAGTAGTAATCCTCTGTTTATTATATGAGTATTACATATCTTCTTCGGTTTGTGGCTTGTCTTCTTACTTTTTAATGGTAACTTTTGATAATCAGTTCTTAATTAGAATGATAACAAAATGTATCAAGGTTTACCTAATGGGCTGAGCTTTTTATAACTTTTTTTTTTTAAAGATTTTATTTATTTATTCATGAGAGACAGGGAGAGAGAGAGAAGCAGAGGGAGAAGCAGGCTCCCAAGGAGCAGGGAGCCCGATGCGGGACTTGATCCCAGGACCCTGGGATCATGACCTGAGCTGAAGGCAGACGTTTAATCATCTGAGCCACCCAGGCGCCCACTTTTTATAACTTTTTAAGAAACACTTTCCTGGGGGAACCCTCCTACACTGTTGGTGGGAATGCAAGCTGGTACAGTCACTCTGGAAAACAGTATGGAGGTTCCTCAAAAAGTTGAAAATAGAGCTACCCCATGACCCAGTAATTGTACTACTGGGTCTTTACCCCAAAGATACAAATGTAGTGATCCGAGGGGACACCTGCATCCCAGTGTTTATAACACCAATGTCCACAATAACCAAACTATGGAAAGAGCCCATATGTCCATTGACAGATGAATGGATAAAGAAGATGTGGTATATATGTATGTATGTATACACACACACACACACACACACACACACACACACACACAATGGAATATTATGCAGCCATCAAAAAATGAAATCTTGCAATGACAGGGATGGAACTAGAGGATATTATGCTAAACAAAATAAGTCAATCAGAGAAAGACAATTATCATATGATCTCACTGATATGTGGAATTTGAGAAACAAGGCAGAGGATCATAGGGGAAGAGAGGAAAAAATGAAACAAGAAGAAACCAGAGAGGGAGACAAACCATAAGAGACTCTTAATCTCAGGAAACAAACTGAGGGTTGCTAGAGTGGAGGGGGGTGGGAGGGATGGGGTACATACATACATACATTATATGTTAATTAAAAATTAATTAATTAAAATTAATTAATTAATTAAAAAAAAGAATGTGAGCCCAGTGATATCAAATGCTCTGATACTGGATATTTATATAAAATGTCACCCATGACAAAAAAAAAAAAAGAAAGAAACACTTTCCTATTCCTGAAACATAAAGATATTTTTTTCTAAAGCTTTTGAGGTTTACATTAGTCTGCCTGGAAGTGATTTTTATTTTATTTTTTTTAAGATTTTATTTATTTGACAGAGAGAGAGAGAGAGCACAGACGGAGAGGGAGAGGGAGAAACAGACTCCCCACTGAGCAGAGAGCCCAGTGCAGGGCTAGATCCTGGGCCCCTGAGATCATGACCTGAGCCGAAGGCAGACACTTAACCGACTGAGCCATGCAGGCGCCCCTGGAAATGATTTTTTATAAATGAAATTTTTTTATCATCATAGCCAGCCTGTAGAAGATACTCAGTGTTTTTCCATCTCTTTTTTCATTGTTTAATTTATTATTTATTTGTTTTTTTCAAGTAGGCTCCACGCCCAGTGTGGAGCCCAATGTGGAGCTCAAACTCAGGACCCTGAGATCAAGACCTGAGCCAAGATCAAGTGTCAGATGCCTAACCAACTGAGCCACCCAGGTGCTCCTGGTTTATTATCTTAAATAAACATATTTTTAAATGTTTATTTCAAGCTATATGTATATTTTAGAAGCATTCCACCATGCATTCTTTGTCATTGTTTAGACATTGCTTAAACTACCAAAAACACAGGCTAGCCAACAATTTGCTGCAATCAGCATTCAACTCTTGGATGGATCAGTATGTTTTCATTTAGACTGGGGTGAGTTTTGGGTCCATACTGTAGATATAAAGCTATTTTTAAGGATTTGACCTACTAAATGAAGAAAATATAAAAATATTCTTCCTGTCCATTTACAATAGCCAAATTATGGAAGCAGCCCAAGTGTCCATCGACAGATGAATGGATAAAGATATTTTACACACACACACACACACACACACACACACACACACAGGAATATTACTCAGCCATAAAAAAGAATGAAATCTTGTCATTTGCAACAACATGCATGGATCTAGAGGGTATAATGCTAAGTAAAATAAATCAGGACAAGAAAGACAAATACCATGTAATTTCACTCATACGTGTAATTTAAGAAACAAAACAAACAGACAAAGGAGAAAAGGACAAACCAAAAAACAGACTCTTAAATACAGAGAAAAAGTGATGGTTACTAGAGGAGAGGTGGGGGGGGCGGAGAATGGGTGAAATAGGTGAAGGGGATTAAGAATACATTTATTGTGATGAGTACTGAGTAATGTATGGAGTTGTTGAATCACTGTATTGCACACCTGAAAGTAATATAATAGTGTGTGTATACTAGAATTAAAAAAAATAAATAAATAACTAAATAGAAAGGGAGATACAAAAGTATAGAGTATAATCCCTACTTTATAAAAACAAACACGTTTGTCTATGCAGAGGAATTCTGGTTATAAGGCACATTGCACAGTGGTTATCCCTAGTGATGAGATTGTGAAGCACAGAGCATATCGTCATTAAAAAGTACTGTTTTGCCAGGAAAAAAAAAATTTTTGTGTATGTGTCATCCTTCGAGATGGATTGGGCAAGCTGAACCTTTGGAGGGGGTGGGGGGAAAAGCATGGTTGTTATCATTTAATCATCATCTATCACGATCTCCAACTATAGCAAATCAAGCATTAAAAATTATATTCTATACTTCATAAAAAACATTTAAATATTACCTTAATTGAATATGGAGATGTATGATGCAATACAGTCTCTCTCTCTTCAAGTTGTTCACACCCTATCAGCTCCCTAATGTACCCCTAGGGAAAAGTCCGAGACCCATTCAATGACTCGGTACCAGAACTAGGCCAAAATTTGTCTTTGGGATAGGTGGAGTGGGAGGAAGTGAGGCGCCATAGTTTTGCTGCTGTAAAGCACTTGGAGCTCCCTCTGCTGGAATATATTAGTAAAGGAGCAGCCGCAAGGGAGCACTCCACCTTCAAGGTGAAAGGAATGCAAACAAAAAGGAAACAAACGACTCTCTCAGAGTTAGCTTTGATACCAGGTCAAGGGAAAGCTTAAAACAACAGCAGTCTCTCTTCTAGGGTTTTTGGTAAAATGTGCCACTTTTCTCTCTACTTTAGGAATATTTGCCTTCTACTAGGAAAAAAACATGAACTTGATTTGTTAATAGATATCTTACGGGAGTGTAGCCTCAGAGAAGGGCATAGCATCATTTTAGCAGGCTGATGACAGAAAATGTATCCTAAATAAATGTAAATGCAATTTAATATTTAAATGAAAGCCAAGACTTTTTTGGGTAACTTTCGGGAATTCATTTAAATTCTCTGTACTATACCTCCCTAATTTTTAAAGTGAGGATGACAATATCAATCCCAACCACTTTGATAATGGGAGAGTAAATGAGAAGACCACAGAGGCTAAACGAACTTCCGAAGTGCCACCTATTCTCATGGCTGAAATCCCAGTGCTGGCTGGTAGCCATGTTCCAGATGAATACAGTGCTGAGTCCCAGGCACTGCGTCAGGCCCTGGAGGTGAATAAAGCACGTTCCTCAACCTCCCATAACTCACAGTCTTACAGTCTACTGGGGAAGACACTGGAACACACATAACAACATTAACACATGGCAGATCCTATAAAATAAGGCAGAATTGGAAAATTATGGGAACACATAATTTTCTGGAAGACCAGAAAAGGCTTCAAAGAGAAGTTGTATTTGCACTGGGACTTGAGGGGTGAGGTACTTGCCAGTACATTTTTCTTCCTTAAAGTTGTTTATTTAGCTGTTCTCAGGAGAAACTCTCTTCAAAAAAATGTTTGTTTTTTAAAACATAATTAGAAGAACTGAAAGTTAGTTTAGTTCTAGTTTCTTTCATTGGCAGGCCTAACAATCAACACAGAGATGCAACCATTGGTTAAATAAACAAACCATTAGACTGAGATAGGTCTATCAGCACCGACGTAAAGCAAACGTCGGCTGATTGATAGGGTGAAACTAATGGATTGTATTATTTATATTCTAATTCTGAAAATAGGTCAGGCTTTATAGCTTTTAGTTGGTATATTGAAGATAATAAAACAAATTTAACATTGATACGGTTTCTTGCAGAAACACAAATCTGTGTCCTATTAATAATACTTTTTAGCTCCTCAGATGCTAAACATTACATCTTATATGCCATGCATTTAGTCCTGAATGATTTCTCAACAAGCGTGTTTTTAGGGCAGGAAAAAAAATGTATAGCTGCAATTGCCTATATGGGAAAAAGAAAAAGAGCTTAAATCAGTAACCTAACTGAATACATTAAAGAACTAGAAAACAAAGAGAAAATTAAACCGAAAGTAAGTAAAGGAAAAGAAATAATAAGTGGGTGGAACTATATGAACTAGAGAATATAAAAACAAAAGAGAAAATCAAAGAAACCTAAAGGTTTTTTGAAAAGTAGTAACAGGATGACAAAGATTTAGCAAGACTGACCAAGATAAAAAGACTAAAATTACTAAAATCACAAGTGAAAGCAGGGTAATTAGTACCAACCTTAAAGAAATAAAAAGGATTACAAAGGAATACTATAAACAATTAAATGTCAATTATAGGTCTAGATAACCTACATGAATGAACAGATTCCTATAGGGGTCCCAATTTCCCAATTCATTTTATGAGGTTAGTATCACTCCAGTACCAATAAAGACATCACAAGAGAAGAAAACTATAGATCAATATCCCTTATGAATACAGATGCAAAATCCTCAACAAAATACTGGTGAACTTAATCCAGCATCATATTTAAAAGATCATACACCAGGGTGCCTGGGCAGCTCAGTTAGTTAAGCATCCCACTCTTGGTTTTTTTTTTTTTTTTTTAATTTTATTTATTTATTTGAGAGATAATGAGAGATAGAGAGCACGAGAGGGGGGAGGGTCAGAGGGAGAAGCAGACTCCCCGCTGAGCAGGGAGCCTGATGTGGGACTCGATCCCGGGACTCCAGGATCATGACTTGAGCTGAAGGCAGTCGCTTAACCAACTGAGCCACCCAGGCGCCCCCCACTCTTGGTTTTGACTCAGGTCATGGTCTCAGGGTCATGAGATCAAGCCCCATGTCACACTTTCTCTAAAATAAGATAAATAAATAAAACCTTTAAAAAAAAAGATTGTACACCATGACTAAGTGGGATTTATCTCAGGAATGTAAGTATAGTTCAACATATGAAAACCAATCAATTTAATATATCATATTAAAGAGTGAAAGGGAAAAAAACCACATGATCATGCCAATAGATGCAGAACAAGACACTTGAGAGAACCTAACAACATTTTATAATAAAAACTACATGACAAACTGGAAATAGAGGAGAACTTCCTCATCTTGACAAAGGGTATCTATGGAAAACCCAGAGCTAACACTATGCTTTTTTTAAGAAAAGATTTATTTATTTATTTGAGAGAGACAGTGAGTGGGGGAGGGGCACAAGGAGAAGGAGAGAATCTCAAGCAGACCCCCAGCTAGGCACGGAGCCTGACACAGGGCTGGATCCCATGACCCTAAGGTCACAACCAGAACCAAAACCACTAATGAGCCGCTCAACCAACTGAGCCACCCAGGCACTGCCTAATATCATACTTAATAGTGAAAGACTAAAAGCTATCTGTTAAGATCAAGAACAAGACAAGGATGCTCCCTCCTGCTACTGGAGGTGTATCCAGGGTAATTAAACCAAGAAAAAAAGATAAAATGCATTCATATTGGAAAGCAAGAAGTAAAAGTTACTCTATTCATGGATAACATAATTTTATACATAGAAAATCTTAAGGAATACACCTACACATGCAAAAACTATTAGAGCTAATAAATGAGTTCATTATGTTTGCAGGGTACAAGATCAATACACAAAAATTAGTTTTATTTCTATACACTAGCAATGATTAGTCTGAAAATGAAATTAAGAAGACAATTCCGCTTATAATAACATCAAAAGAAATATAAGGCTTGTACACTGAAAAGTATAAAACATTGTTGAACAAAATGAAAGAAGACCTAAATAAATAGAAAATCATCTCATGTTTATAGATTGGAAGACTTAATATCAACATTATTAAGATGTCAATGCTTCCCAAACTGATCCAGAAATTCAATGTAATTCCAACTGCCTTTTTTTTTTTTTTGCAGAAATTAACAAGCTGATCCTAAAATTCATATGGAAATACGAGGCACACAGAGTAGCCAAAACAATCTGCAAAAGAAGAATAAAGTTGGAGGATTCACACTTACCAATTTGTTGGAGGATTCACACTTCCCAATTTCAAACTTACTCTAAAGTTATGGTAATCAAGACAGTGTAGTACTGGTGGATAGATGGCTAGATATACTATCCAGTACGCAAAAGAATGAATTTGGATCCCATCTCATACCATACACAAAAATTAACTCAAAATGGATCACATATCTAAATGTAAAAGCTACAACTATAAATAAAATGCTTTAGAAGAAAACCTAAGCATAAATCTTCGTGGCTGTGGATGAGGCACTGGTTTCTGGTATGATACCAAAAGCACAAGTAATAAAAGACAAAATTAAAATTTTTTAAATGGGCTTCCTCAGCAATAAAAACTTTTGTGCTTCCAAGGACACTATCAAGAAAGTGAAATGACAGTTCATAGAAAGGGAAAAAATACATGCAAATTATATACTTCATTAGGGACTTACAACCAGAATGTATAAAGAATATGTATATCCCAATTTTAAAATGGGCAAAGGACTTGAATAAACATTTCTCCAAAGATATAAAAATGGCCAATAAGCATATGAAAAGATGCTTAATGCCATGAGTCATTAGCAAAATTGCAAATCAAAACCACAGTGAGATAGCATTTCTCACCCACTAGGATGACTATAATCCAAAGGACAAACAATAACGAGTGTTGATGAGAATGTGGAGAAATTGGAACCTTCATATATTGCTGGTGGGAATACAGAATGGTGTGATTACCTTGGAAAACAGTTTGGAGGTGCCTCAAAAAGTTAAAAATAAAGTTATCACATGACACAGCAATTCCACTCCTAGGTATTTACCCAAGAGGATTGAAAACTTATGTCCACACAAAAATTTGTATATGATTATCCATAACAGCATTATTCATAATAGCCCCAAAGTGGAAACAATGTAAATGTCCATCAACTGATGAATGGATAAACAAAATGTGGTATGTCCATACAACGGTGTATCACTTAGGCATAAAAAGAAATGAAGTACTGATGATACATGCTACAACATGGATGAACCTTGAAAATACTATGGTAAGTGAAAGAAATCAGACACAAAGGGCCATGTATTCTATGATTCCATTTATATATAATGTCCATAACAGGCAAATATAGAGACCAAAGGTAAAGGAGTGGTCGCCAGAGGGTGGGGAGTAGCATGTAGGAATCTCTGGGCAGTGATGAAAATGCTCTCGAATTACATAGTGGCGATGGTTGTATGGCTTTGTGAATATATCTAAAACCATTGAATTATGTACTTAAAAAATTAAACTCAAAAAGAAGGAAAGAAAGAAGGAATTATAGCCTCAAAAACATTTTAAAACTTTGGAGGCAGCTAATAACAATACCTAATACTTGATAGCACTACTGTTAGTGTTCAAAATCCATTAAAGAGATTAACTCAGTTGCGTCCTCATTACAAGCCTATGACATATTTTTATTACTATCTCCAGTTTTTAAAGGAGAAAACCTGAAGAGGTTAAGCATCTTGCCTAAGGTTACACAATTAAGAAAGAGACAGAGCTGGGATTCAAACCCAAGCAATGTGACATGAAAGTCCCTTCAGCCAGTACATCTATTTGGCTTGTCAATGTGATTATGCCACAGAGTTCCAAAGGAACTGATAAACAGGAAATAACTTTATAAAAAATAATTCATGGTGACAAAAATTAGGAAATTAAATTTCCCAAGGACATTGGGAAATTTAATCTTTCTAAAGAGAAGAATAAAACAATTTATTATTAATTATCTGGGTATAGGAAAGGCCCTTTCCTGGCACTTACATTTCAGATGTGATTGGCAGCATGCAAACCCCAAAGTTTCCATATTAATTCTCTTTGAAAGGTGTTTTATTAAATCTTTGAGAATTAGAAATACTGATTTTATTTCTAAGTGGAAGCTGGAAAAAACGGATGGGGCGTTTAGCCCTGATAATTAACAAGGGCCGAGTTTCTTTTAATGTTGCCAACTGAAGCAGACTCAGGGAGGCTTGTGCTACAAGCCGCTGTGAACAGTGGGGTTCAGTTCATGCTGGCGAGTCTGGCCGAGGTCCACTTTGTCTCTGCACAGAGGGGAGCACTTCAGAGCGAGTGAGCGCTGATTCTCGACCATGCCAAGATTAATCTGCTGTACATTCACTCGTGTTCATTATCAAGAATCCCGGAAAGAAAGTTGTCTCTTAGCCCAAAGAGAGCTGTTTGGTAGGAAATGTCCACATCCAGTGTAGTCACTGATAATCTCGAAAACAGGAAAATCTTCATGTGAAGTCATAGTGGAGGGACACAAGATTAAGGGAAGTGTCTAAACGCTGGCGATGGCAAGGACTCCGCCTGTTTCCACTCTTGCCCCCTATGATCTATTGTCCACATGGTGAATGACACTGGATAAAATTGAGATCACATTTTACTTTCCTAATGGCCTTCCATTGCACTTAAAACCCGAAGTTCTTTCCATGGCCTATATCTGAGCCTGTCTCCTACTTCTGGTTTCTTCAACAACATACTGCCAAGAAAGTGTTCAGGGGAGAACTACAAGTTTCAAGAAACTTAAGAGACTTAGGAACCACATGCAAAGTGTGAATTCTGGTTGGATTCTGAATTGAACACAACTATATAAAAATTAGGAGGCAAAAGGAGTAACTTGAACATGGATTGGATATTTGGATTAAGAATTATTGTTAATATTTTAGATGTCATAATGGTATTGCAATTATGGGGTTTTGTTTTGTTTTTCTGTTTTTTTTTTTTACAACAGCCCCTGTCTTTAGAGATACATACTAAAATCCAGGTGAAATAACATGGTAGGTATATGGGATTTGCTTGAAAATAATCTAATGAGTGGGGGAAGGAGTGAGCAGGTGTAAATAAAATGAGATTGGCTACAAGGAGATAATTATTGACGATGGATGAGGAATACTTGGCAATTTATTTATTTATTTATTTATTTACTTATTTATTTATTTTTAGAGATTTTTTTTTTTAAAGATTTTATTTATTTATTCATGAGAGACAGAGAGAGAGGTAGAGGGAGAAGCAGGCTCCCAAGGAGCAGGGAGCCCGATGCGGGACCCGATCCCAGGAGTCTGGGATCATGACCTGAGCTGAAGGCAGACGCTTAACCATCTGAGCCACCCAGGCGCCCTATTTTTAAAGATTTTATTTACTTATTTGACAGAGAGAGACACAGTGAGAGAGGGAATACAGCAGGGGCAGTAGGAGAGGGAGAAGCAGGCTTCCCACGGAGCAGGGAGCCCGATGCGGGGCTCCATCCCAGGACCCTGGGATCATGACCTGAGCCGAAGGCAGATGCTTAACGACTGAGCCACCCAGGCGCCCCTGTACTTGGCAATTTATTATACTATTCCTAAATATCTCTATAGGTCTGAGAAAGAGCACAAACATACTTTATAAGTTTGACAAACAGGAGATGGCATGACATCTTGGGAAGAGTATAATCTTTGAAGTAAGACATCTGGAATCCTAAACTCCATGTTTTATTATCAGCATCACCTTGAGTGACCTCTCTGAGTATCTGTTTTCTTTTCTATAAAACTTAGGGATTATAAAACCTCCTCTGAAGCACAGCAGCGAGAACTAAATGAAATCACATAGGTCTGTGGCCTAGGACAGTGGCTAGCACGCAGAAGATACGGCATAAGAAACAGAAATAGAGCAGTTTACTCCTGTTGAGAGTCACTCAGTTCTTATTTCTCTGTACTGTTATTTAACTTTTCCTACCTGTGCATTGTTTCTTGCAAACCAGAATGCAAACTGCCTAAGGAAGCTTTAATTAAAAAAAAAAAAAATTCTTTATTGTGCCTAGAACAGTGATGGGCATAATAAATGACTCTTGATTGAACAAAGCAAAACAAGACGTTTGGCCTCTGGGTTTGGACATCAAGAACTAATATTGAATTGCTAACATGAACAATGTTTGTGGAACATCAACAGGTGAATGGTTTTCTACTAGAGTTATTAAACACATATTTATCTGTACCACGCTCTGTTCTAAGCACAAGAGAGTACTAAAAGTTGGAAAGAAGAAAATTTTCAAATACTGGTGAACATTTGAGATTCATTGTATATATATTTTTTCTATTATTTTTGTGAGCGCGAATAGTAGTGCTTTCATGCATTTGCTGCAGTTCGTCATGTTTTGTATCGAGACCAATTTACTTGACATTGTATGTGCTTGGCATTAAAAACAGGGTAAGAATTCTATTTTCAAAAGGGGCATAGTTAACTGTTAGCCTCTGCCAAAGCAATTTTCCCCTCCCTTCCTTTAACCTCCCAAGGAGACAATTGGTAACATTCTAAGCAGATGCTTGCTCAGAGAGTGGGCAGCAAGCCGTGGGCAGCCTGCTCGCCTAATTTTAAGCAAGATCTTTGTGTGTTTTATTATATTAATTAGTGTATTGGCAAGGTCCAATGGGATTTTTAAACCAGCAGGGGTTTTGCTGATCCCTTAATTTGCAGTTTGTGATGGCTCTTTTGTTTTTGTTTTCGTTTAATTCTTCCACCCATTAAACATTTCAATCTAGCATTAGCTGTAACTCCCTGTAATGCTAGAGCTTTAGGGAGTGATGCATGAAGATGGATGGTGGCCGTAGGAAGGAGGGGCAAAGTGCACTTTTTCTTTGGTACTGGTTTGAAAGGGGGCAGCTACTTTCATTTTATGCACGTAGGCGTTTCACCGGAGGAATGAGTGCTGAGAAAAATGATGCCACGTTGTATGTACTTTTTAGGGATGTGTAGAAAAATTCTTCAACCTTTCATTCAAGCTTTAGGTTATGCAAGTAAAAACACCTGATTTAGACATCTTGGGCCAGTGAAGAGAAGACTGGAGGAAATGCATCAGAAAGGGACGTACTTGAGGATTTGCGTAAATGAATATTGAGGGAGATTTTCCTGTTGCCCTTGAATGAACTATTCGTCTTCTCACCACCGTTTGAGGGAAAAGATGCTTCCTTACCTCATCTAATCCCTACCATACCCATTTTGGTTAATAATACTCAGTTCAGTTCAGCTTAATGCTTCGTTCTTAAATCCTTTATGAATCTTATTTCTTTCTCTACCCTCTGTGCAGGCTTGACCCATGGCTTTGAGGGGAAAACTACATGGTTAGCACTGACACCCCTCTGTCTGTAGGCAGAGTCAGGGGTCCCCAGAAAAAGAAAGATGACACATAGCTTTCTGACATAAAGGAAGTCATTTGAGGCCCTTCGCCATCTTGTGATCTATGCCTGACTGGCGCTCTTTGCCCCAAGCACATTTCTTGCAGAACTTCCTGGGATATGTTGAAATCGCAGAACAGACCTCAGTGGTCAATGATTTTAAAAGAACAAAAGAAAAGCAAGAACAAACAGCCACTCTCAGGCCAGGAGATAACCTAATCATGTCAGGGACAATAAATCAATGGTAAAACTCTCAGGGTTGGTTCAAAAGTAAAAATTGAGCTGACACACATTCTTGAGTTAACTTTGCAGGACTGAATGCCCTTTGGGCACTCATAAACCGGACCAACTGGAGCCAGAGAGTTGATGATGCCCCAATTCCATGCTGAATTCCCCCCTTGCTCAAGCCCCTTCATGAATATGTCTGCATCCTTAGCTTACCACTTACCCAGTTGTGTTGTTCAAGGAGATGCTGTTTTTAGGAAATATCCCCAGTGTTCTCCTTGTTTCAAGTATAGCCTTCCCTTTCCTAGTCTTCGGCTTGCTTGTGGCTTTTGGCTCTTCCACAAAAGGTGAATCCAGTTTCGGGTAACATGTTCGACACCTAAAAATGGAGCAAATTCTTTATTACTTAAAAATGTGTTTTGTTGAATATTCAAAAAAAAATTTTTTTAAATGAGGCCATGGTGGGGGAGGGGAGAAACGCAAAGGAGTTATTCCTGAGGAAAATTTGAGAATTAAGGATTGATGAATTAGTAAATAGATGCCTTATGGTTAATTTGAAATATAATAACGCATCCCATTTTAAATAAGGTGTTTTTTTTTATATTTTCTTAAGTGTATTTTGATAAATTCCTAATGGAACAGGTAAAGTTTGTGTAAAAAGATCATAACCAAACAAATTCTTCCAAAACAAATGGAGCTTTTATTTTTCAAAAGTTACTACTCTTTTTTTGGGGGGGGGGTAGAGGGAATGGAGTCCATTTGTAACTGAAGAGGGAATAAAATGAAATGGCAACCCTTGTCTCCCCCCCAACCCCCACAATGAGACCAAGGTAATTGCTTGGGAACACTGGGATCCTGAGAAAAATAATAATAAGTAAAATAACTTAGAAAAAGAAAGACATGAATATGAAGAGTCTTTTAAATTATTTGCAATAAGATAGCCAAGTTATAAATAAGCATGTAGAATGGCCTCCAAATTATAAATTAATCCATCTTGAAAAAACATCAGGTATTGTGTCTAAAATCCATTTAACGTACACTGTTTCCTTTTGCTTTCTCTTTTTATTTCTTTTTCAAGGACATGATGCTTGAAAGGGTACAGGGCATATTTTTTGAAGTGTTGTCTTCATTCATTGATAATGGAAAATAGAGAAAAACAGAGACAACAAAAACAGTGTGGTATTGAACACCCACGGGGACCACTGAACACTGTGAAGACCGTCTAGGTTCTGAAAAATTATTTGGGAAAAGTCAGGACCGTTAAGTGTGTTGAGGAAGACTCTTGTCAGGGGTTTGTCAAGTGTATGTTTTTCTGAGAAATGTTCTGGAGGAAATACTAGCGACAATTATGGCTTAGAAGGGATGCTTCCTTATAGTTTGATTTTAAAACTTCCATTTAAATTTTATTTTCTGGTATTTTTTTGTTAATGAATTATTGATTATAAAAGGTTAGTCACTGGGTGGCTTACCATTTTCAGAGGAAGAATTTTATTTGTAAAGAAGCACCTGGCTTCTGCTGTTCCCCAAGCTCTTTCTTTGAATATTCTTGTAAGGAAATAATCCATCTTGGAAAATGACACAGAATGATGTAGGGTTGTAGACAAAACAATGATCTTCAGAGTGGGAGAAATTTGGCTTCAAGTCCAGGCTCCACATCCATTGGCTGTGCCACACTGAACAAGTTACTTAACCTCTTTGCGTGTGTGTGTTCCACAAAAGACTTCATTTATGGATACTGAAATTTCAGTTTCATATCATTTTCACATGTCACAAAATAGTATCCTTTTCATTTTTTCTCAATCATTAAAAAATGTAAAAACCGCTTACGTGGGCCAGAGTTGGCCTGTAGGTCATAGTTTGTCTACCGGATCTAAAGCGTCTACCCTCCAACCTGATACTCTGCTCAGTCCCTTAGCAGAAAGATTCTCCCAGGCCGGACTGAAATAGACCAGGCCCTGGGGTGGGAAATGGGTCGTTCCCACTCAGCCCTTAGTCTTAGGAAGAGGCTCTATTCAAATGCTCACAGTGTTACTTGCATAATTTAGAACCGCAAATAGGTGAAGGAACAGAAAGTCAGTTTGTTGCTCCTCCTTTCAGATGTATGGTGGAGGCTTTAGGAATTCTGAGAACCAGACTTAGGGTTCAAGCCCTAAACTCTTACCTTACAGCTCAAAAACACCAGGACCCAAAGAAGGAAAGGGATCGGCCCAGGTGAGAGGGTGTGGGGACCCAGGTTCTCTCCTCCTCAGGTCCAAGGACTCCTCACTTCCAAATGTAGCTTATGTAAAGTTAGGACTCAGGGCTGAGGGTCCTAAATTCCCGTCAGGAGGTAGATGAGCAGGCCCTCCTTACCTCCAGAGTGATTACACACCTGCCCTTCCGGGCTGTGCTCCAAATCCGGGGGGATCCCTGACCCCTCTGCTGGTCCCAGCCACCTGTGAGTGAAAATGAAGGCCAGGGGCTCTGGCTGCAGACTGCAACTTCTGAAGAACTTTCGTGCCTGTCGAGGATCATGTTTTCCAGAACACCGCCAGAACCACCGCCTGTCGAAGGAAGGGCGCAGAGAATGGCGACCATTTCCTAAACTAGAAAGCTGAGGCCGAGTGACAGCAAAGTGGAGTCAGGACTTGAACCCAGGTCCCTGAACTCCCTCCAGGTTCTTTCTCACGCCTGAACCGCAGAAGGAGGCAGGGGTCCCCATGAGCTGCCTCTCACTACCCAGCGCAGTGCTGCCGCAGCTCCCCAGGTTCCTGAGAGATGGAATCAGGGACTCTCAGGCATCCCCACCGAGCTGGCACCGCTGCCCTAGAGCCTTACTTAACCTCTTTAACCTTAGTTTTCTAATCTATAAAATGGACATTATAATGGTACTTACCTCCTAGAGTTGTGTGGTGCTCAGGAGAGACTGCACATAAATGTGCTTATTAGCACATTGCCTGGTGCATATTAACACCAGAGCCGAGTGAATATAACGTTTTTTTTGTTTTTTTTTTTTAAGATTTTCTTTATTGGGTGCCTGGGTGGCTCAGTTGGTTGATCCTCTGACTCTTGGTTTCAGCTCAGGTCATGATCTCAGGGTTGTGGGATCCAGCCGGAGTCAGGGTCTGTGCTCAGCACGGAATCTGCTTGTCCCTTTTCCTCTGCTCCTCCCCACCACCACTTGTGCTTTCTCTCTCTCTCTAAAGAAAATATTTTCTTTTTTATTTTAGGCAGAGCGAGAGGGAGAAAGAGTCTCAAGCAGACTCCACATGGAGTCCAATGGGAAGGGGGTCAACCCCAAGACCCTGACATCAGACCTGAGCTGAAACCAAGAGTCCAGGGTTCAACGACTCCACCACCCAGGCACCCCAGTGATAACTATTTCTTCCAAGACTGTCAGTTTATAAAAATAAGCCTCTCTTTCTTCGAGAAACAAAGACACATATCTGCCCTATATAGAATGGGATCTCACTGAAAGTTCATGGGCCATTAAACTGAATGAAAATCATAGATTAGGCATCAGACACAAGTTCTTACACATGGGCAAAGAGGATCATGTTTTCCAAGTTTCAGCAGAACAAAGAGAAGTCAGTGGGAGGGCTCTGAAAGGTACAATAAAAACACAGCAAACTAAACCTCTGGGTGGGAAGCACGGACATGTCATAGTCCAGTGAAAAACAGCAAGACCCTGTGGCCAGTCTGCGTGGGTTCAAATTCCAGCTTTGCTACTTACTCGGTATGTGCTATCAGGCAAGTTACTTAACCTCGCTGGTCCTCAGTTTCTACATTTACTAAGTGGGATAAATAAGAACAGCTGAAAGAGTTGTTGATATGATTCCCTGAGTGAATCTTCACAAAGGGCTCAGGACAGTGTCTGGCACTGTGTAGCTGTTTGTTTAACAAATATGGCTGTTTTCTTATTACTCTGAAACACGTCCATATTTAGTTGGCTAGGGTAATTTAGTATGAAGAGACTCTCAGAAGAAGTACCTGTAACACACACAAGGCCCATGTTTGTCCTTTCGCTGTCTCCTCTTTTCCTCAAAAGGGATATTTGTTTTTATCCACTTAATTGTGGAGGGAGGAGAGCCATGATTTAACCATTTATCTTTTAAAACTTTTTTTGGGTGCGTGAGCTCGGTTTGTTCGGCACACAGTTTGCTGTTCACCCTTCATGCTTTCACAACTGGCATTTTTGGACCAGACCAGAAGGGCATAGGAGAGTAATGGAAGAGTTGGTTTTGAGGTGTTTTTATTTATTCCTCTAGTTCAGATGATCAGAGGGACCAATACAAAGAGAGTATGCTGGTTCCAAGGTTGGGAGTGAGCCCCCATTCCCCAAAGCGCTGGCAGCTTCCAAAGAATTGGAAGCTATCATTTTGATGAGGCTGTAACAGATTTTTATTTTGAAGCAGAAAGCTTTTATCCTTGATAAAGAAAGATCTACTTGTTGCTCATTATGCATCATTATCACTGTCTCTGAAGTAATGTTTAGGGAAAAGCATATCCTCAGTTTTCCTTCTGGGGGTAGTTTACTAGATCTTAAAGCACTTTAATCTTTTTTTAAAGGCATAGGATTAATTGGTTTTTTTTAATATTTATTTTATTTTGAGAGAGAGAGAGTGCGAGTAGGGGTAGGGGCAGAGGGAGATAATCTTCAAGCAGACTCCCCACTGAGCATGGAGCCTGCTACAGGGCTCCATCTCATGACCCCGAGATCATGACCTGAGTCGGATGCTTAACGGACTGAGCCACCCAGGTGCCCCCATGGCATTACTTCTAATTAGAAATAGTTTTACTATTAAAACTCAATTTGTTTTCCTAACATCTAATTTTTTCTTTGTTTACTAATTACAGAGTTACTACACCCAAAACAATTCCAAACTTGGTAACTATAAATAACAATCTCATTGACTTATAAGGAACTTTCTTGTACAGGCAGTCCTGTCTTTGCACACTACTGTGGGACCATAAAAATGACTATGCAAACCAAAACCATGCCAAGCAATCTTAATAATCAACGGGAAGAATTACAGTTGTTCTGTAACCTTTTGTCAAAACATTAAGAACTTTTTACTGTTGGTCATACATATATAAGGAAATGAAGAAAAATAGTAAAACTGATATCTATTTGGTCCACTGTAATTTAAAACCTTAGATTGAGAATTAAAATGTTTGTAAAAAACTTATCACGAGGAGTCTGACTAGCACTTGCCTTCTCATCATATAATTTAGGATGTGGAACGAGCGTCTGTTCTCTACCGTGGCTAATTCTCAAACTCCTTTCTAAGTTTGGATCAACATTTTTATCCTTAGTGTTTTCTGTGTTGTAAAATAATTCTGAGAACTGCCTTAATGTAAACTTTTTTTTGCTGTTGTCATTTCCCCTGGGACATCTTTATCCTTTTTGTCAAAACTACTTTGTTCGCTGACGGCCACAGGTTTGCCGTCGCTCGGTTCCTCTGGCTGCATATGTACTGTCTCCAGTCCCGGGGTCAGCTGTTTCTTTATAGCTCCACTTATGGTCAATTTGAGTTTGACATCTAATGTTACCACTTTTTGTTCCTTGGCTGCACTTTCATCTTTCTTGGCCAATTCCCTCTTTCAATGATCTGTTTTTGTAAAATGTCACATGGGTTCATCACCAGGAGACAAGAAGTCTCCACAACTACATGTTTTCCTGGCTGAGTGTGAACTGACTTACAGATGTGCAGTGACCGATCACTGATAGACTTTGCATTCAGTGATGTGATGGGTCACTGATCATGATGGGCCTCTGTTATTGACATAGTGATTTGTGGGCTAAAGAACAAGCAGTGAGTTGATACCTTATATAATCATGCAGAAACTATACCCTGCTACCAGAGGTTGGAACTGTGTTGTTGGCGAATGATGCTATTTAACTTAAACCCATGGTAACTGAATTTTGTGCATATCAGAACCATGGAAAGTGAAGGCTGTATATAACTCATGTGTTTTCTGTAGTATAATTTGAGGGAAGCTAAAGCAAAGGCTCTCAACATACTGTTAGGTATGTTGATATCAAATGCTTATTTGATTACATTATTCCTCTGCTAAACATCCTTGAGTGACTTTCTATACAAGATAGCAAAAATGACTACAATCCTTCACTCCTCTCTGTGCCTCAACCATTTTCAATATGACTTTTTATCTCCTCCTGTGAAGAGGTGAAGTCTCTTTCCCCACTTCTTGAATCTTGGTTGACCTTGTGACTTGCTTTGGCCAATAGGATGCAGTGATGTTATGCTAGGGCTTAGCACACTTCCTCTTACTCTGTTGGGACCTTCCTCTCTGCCGTGGGAAGCTAGCCAGCTTCAGGATCAATGTCACAGGAGACAATGTCCCAGTTCCCAGTTGACTCAGCAGTTGACTGTAGACATATGACTGAACTTAGCCAAGATCAGGAGAATTGTCCAGCTAACTTACCTCGAAGTGCTGACCCCCAGATTTAAATAGTTTTGTTTTAAGCCATTACACTTTGGAGCGGTTTGTTCTGTAGTAATATCTAACTGATATTCTTCCCAGTGCTTATAGGACCAATTCTGACCAAGGGGCTTTCCAGCCATGGCTTAGACACCCCTAGCAACAGAGAACTCCCCACCTTTAATAATAATCTTCTCTACTTTTCCGTAAAAAAAAATAATAATAATCTTCTCTACTTTTCTGTAATATGAGATTAAAAACAAAACAAAACCCCAAAAAGGTGGTTCTGGAAATTACTCTTAATCAAATCTTTAAGTAGCACTGAGTATATTTGAAAGTTATTTCTTTGTAATAACTGAAATCTATTACCCTGTAGTTTCTATTCATTGGCCCTAGTTCCACTTCTTCTTCTTTTTTTTTTCTTTTTTTTATTGTTATGTTAATCACCATATATTACATCATTAGTTTTTGGTGCAGTGTTCCATGATTCATTGTTTGTTCATAACACCCAGTGCTCCATGCAGAATGTGCCCTCCTCAATACCCATCACCAGGACTTTTTTTTTTTTTTTTTTTGAGATTTATTTATTTATTTGAGAGAGAGAGTGCAAGGGGAGGGCAGAGGGAGGGAATCTTCAAGCGAACTTCTGAGCTCAGAGCCCGACCTGGAGCTTGATCCCATGACCCATGATATCGTGACCTGAACTGAAACCAAGTGTTGGGCACTCAGCTGACAGAGCCACCCAGGAGCCCCAGACATAGTTCTACTTCTTAGGGATAAATAAAATAATCTGAGTCTCTCTTCCACATGGATGCTTTTCAAATACTTGAAGATAGCAATTGTACACTTCCTGAGTCCCTGCTTCTTCATGCTCTGTATTTCCAATCCTGAGTGACATACAACTTTCTCCAGAAATTCTTGTCATTTCCACTTTAACAACAAATTCCTCCCTGTTGATCATCATTTGCCACAGAGTAGCAATTCCCCTAGTCACTTCCTTTACATGATAAAACTGTCAGGCAAGTTAGGACATTTTCAGATCACTGCTCTTCAGCTGATTCAATTTTGTAATCTACACTATGAAGGCAGCTTCCTTCTTCTTCTTTTTTTTTTTTCCATCTGGCCTGCCATAGCATGGACTTTTTGAAAATGATCCTGAGACTATTTCAAGGACAGAAAAAAATTAGGGAGGCTGGGATTCAAGTAATACACTTGCCAGGCACAAGTTGGGACTGTTCTAGAATATTTTGTATCCTGCGTTTTTGTTTTAGGTACGTTCCTTGGATTTTTATTTTTTTCAGGTGTTGGAACCTTGGAGAAAGACTCGTTAAACCTTGCATATTGCTTATGTTTATTTAATGTTGCTATTTTGGTCTCTAAGTCCATAAAGATTGATTTTCGTCTGGATGCCCTCTCTTTATATCTTGGGCCCAGGAACAAGGGTATGGAATCCTTGCCTAAGATAATAATTGTGCTCCTGCCAGAGAGCTGTACAAAGGAAGCAATATCCTGGTGCTAAGACAGAGTGCCAGAGGAGAGATTGGAAGTAAGGACACATTCTGTTTGCTGAATATGTAGAGAGAGCCAGGAATCAAATCTGGGAAGATGTGGGGTTTCTTAGGTGAATGACTTGTATATCCGAACACCGTTTATTGGTTAGAGAGGATATAATGCATGGATGTGTAATTAGCTATCAGGCATCAGGGTGAACAAGGGGGATTGAGTCACCTCTATATCACTTCCAAATCTGAAGTGGTATACTATTTCACCCCGGGAGGGGGAGGGAAGGACATCCTTGGAACTTGACTTTTTACAATAATTTTTTGCTTAAATCGCTATCAGAGCAATGTATTCCAACTGGCCCTGTTTTCCAAATTATGTTCCCTGCCATCTCTCGCAGCAAAAGTTCTTTGAATGTGGACATCTATGTAGAGACCTTTCCAAATTCCCATTTGTGCAAAGCCCCCAAATTGGCAGACGCGTTGTAGCAATTTTCTTTTGAACTCTGGCGGGCATTTTGTCACCAATATAAATACGCTGATGCCTTTGAGCCCCTGCCAATCCCCAGTGCTGGACCCTGCGCGTCTTACATTAGCCATGTTCTGCTTAGAACTCCAAATCCTCCTGTTCCATCCTTGTTTTCTTCCCAATTGTCTCTGGTAACTGGAGCCTAGACCACTTGTGCCTGATCACCAGCTCCATAGAAGCCGTTCTGTCTTTTGAAAATCCTTTTCAGGTCGGTAAAGTAGGATAAGGGCTTGGGGGCGGGGGGGGGGCATATCAAACCCAACCTCCTAGATCATCGAGAGTTTCTTGGACTTTTGCATTCCAGGAAGCTCATTATGGCACTGGGTATGGCTGGGCCTCTGTCTGACACAGTCTCACTTAAACTGTACCTCCCTTAACTCTCACTCCCCTATCCCAGTCTGTAATCATTACCTCAGCAGTCTCCTTAATTTCCCTGCAACACAGGTTGAATTCCAAAAGCTCTTACAGGTCATGACCCCTTCCTGCAACAGGAGTCTCATAGTTTGGCAGTTACCTGTGAGGGGCCTACCTGGTTCTAAAATGATGATTCCAACTGAGATCAAACTGGGTGTTTCACCTTTGTTCAAAGCAGCCTGGATAAGCTGAAAAGCAAAAGCACAAAATGAAACTGTGAAAGGTGAAATGAAATGGAGTCACTTATGTCAAGGAGTTTTAACATGCAGCCAGGAGGCCATTAAAGAAGTGGGGCTTATTCATGTCCTCAGCGGATGGAACCATCAACCTCTGAGCTGGTCCAAGCTGCAAATATTTCAAAGACTGCACAAACACCTGTGATTTGCTGTTTTGCTTAGTGATAGCCTTAGCAACCAATTGTATTCAGCCAAGGTTCATTTTCTGCGGCCAACACCAATCAAAATTACTTGTAAACAACCCATACAAGCATTCTCTTTTGTCTTTTAAAACCCTTGCCTTTTTTTTTTTTTTGGTAAGACTTTATTTATTTATTTGACAGAGAGACACAGCCAGAGAGGGAACACAAGCAGGGGGAGTGGGAGAGGGAGAAGCAGGCTTCCTGCGGAGCAGGGAGCCCGACACAGGGCTCAACCCTAGGACCCTGGGAGCATGACCTGAGCCGAAGGCAGACGCTTAACGACTGAGCCACCCAGGCGCCCCTAAAACCCCTGATTTTTGTTCCCTAGGGGCACACAATTTGGGTTGCTACCCATGTCTGTGCTCCCTGAATTGCAATTCTGAGACCCCCAGATAAATGCTTTTGTTTTATTTCTGCTCTGCCTCTTTTCTCGGTCAACAAGTAACGTGTTACCTCTATGTCATTTGGGCACCTGGCCTCTCAAAGAGTTGGCCAAGCTTGGTTCAAAACCCTAGTATCATGGTCTGTGAGGGTCTGATGTCCTCTTGATGCCTCATGCTTTCCTCTGCCGTCACCATTCCTCTTCCCTTCAGAGGTATCTCCAATCAGCCCCCACGAGATCCTGGAGATGAAATCTGTACCTTCACCACTTTCTACTCACTCACCTCAAGGCTTCCATGATTTTTCCAGGAGATCTGCATGAAGAATGGCAGTGGCAGTCTTCAAGAGATGTCACATCGTGGGCTTTCTTCATCCTCCTTCCACCCCTGTGTCTCGCCCCTCCTTTTCTGAAGCTACCACACAATCCATCCCCTTGTCCTACATAGGGCATTTTACCCACATTCAGACGCTCTCCTTTCTGAGCTTCCAACATACACAGATGCGACAAGGCTTGTCTTCTGCACAAATACAGCCCTCTCCCTGAAGGGAATTCTGGTAAATTTGATTTTTCTGCTTCAACGCACTAGAAAAACAGATTTGGAAAGGTCATGCTAAGGCCAGAACTACTTAGTGCCACATCTTGGGAGGAAGTAATATTTCATCTTTACTTTTGTAGTCTATTTTTTTTTTTTTTAGTTGGTTTTGCCAAATAGCTTCAAATAGCTCTAGCTGGAATAATTGTTACGGACTCCATAGACAGAGAAATACTTCACCTTTGACCCAAATATTGTTGATTTGGTAATTCTTTCTGTTTGCATCTCCTTTCCTTAAGACTCTAATTTGATGCAGAACCTCTGCTAGTGTAATTAACGAATTTCTCTTTATTGCTGTGAAAAGCAAAGCTGAGATACTCCATGCCCTCATCCCTCACCATTTGTCCCTATTTAAACAGATTGTTTGAAAAAAAGGAGGAAGAGGAAGAACAAAAGGAAGGAGGGAGGAGAAGGGCTACTTTAATCACTGTTGCTGTTTTCCCTTATGTACTATAAAGACAGTCTGCAGTCCATTTGATAGACATTATTAAGCATGATATTAGTAGGTGAAGGGGAGGACAAACGATTAATGGGTACATGACCAAGAATGGATTATAGGGAAATACATTTTTTTCATCTTTATTGTATCATTAATCATCGAGGGGTGGATAGGAGTTTTTGTCCTTTTATTCATTCCATTATTTCTCTTTCTTGGAGAACCTCTGTGTTTTACTTATTTAGCTAAACTTTACATGAAAGAATTTAAAGAATACTTCTTTTATTTTAAATGCTTGGGGAATTTACAGAGTTATTTTCCTGGATCAGTACTAAATCCATCTCAGATGAGACTTCAGAGTCATTTGCCCAAGGTTTATATAATAATAAAAATTGCAAGTTATAAAATTTTCTTTAGTGCACTTGTGCTCTCTCTCTCTCTTTTCCAGTTTTATTCCCTGTGTTTAATACTTTACAAATATTTAACATTTTTTCCTCTTACATCTTCTGACACTGAGAATTTATTGCCACTTCCCTTTTAGGAAGGAAAGAGAATATGAGTCTAATCTTGCTGCAAAATGACTCAGAGTTCCCTTACAAACATGACTTCCATGAAAAATGAGAGATGGTGAGCAGAAGGCAGATCAGAACCATCTGCCTATTTAATGATCCACTGTTGACCCACTGCCTAAATTGCTTTAGCCCTTTCCTGATTTAAATTTTTTTTTTTTTTTAAACTACTGGGGCATCTGGGTAGCTCAGTGAATTAAGCATCCAGTTCTTGATCTCAGCTCAGGTCTTGATAATAGGGTTGTGAGTTCAAGCCTTTTATTGGGCTCCACGTTGGACATGGAGCCTACTTAAAAATAAATAAGTGAAAATCAATAAAATTTTTTTTACTATTGAATTATAGTTGACAGACAATGCTACATTAGGTTCAGGAGCACAATATAGTGATTCAACAATTCTACACATTATGAAATGCTCACACAATAGGTGTAGTTACCTAATTTCTCTTTGTTCTAGGGTAACGGACCAGGACTTATTTTCACGGATGACTTATTCCTTTGTTCTTTCTTCAAATTCGGTGAGTACCTGAACTAGCCAGAAAAAGAGCACTTTTTAAAAATTTGTGAAATAAAACAGATTTATCAAGTAATCATTTTTCTATTTTATTATACATTGTATGACAACTGCTTCAAGTAGCATCAATTTTAACTATATTTTTATAATTTAAATTTTTATTGGAGAAATACATGTATTCAGATTTTAATAAGACTTGTAATGAAAAGCAGTATCCTCTGCCATACTCATCCCCCCATCATCCTTCTCACCAGAAGAAACATCTACTTATTTTCAAACAATTTTAAACAATGTATTATTCACAATGTTCTGCACAAAACTAAAATTTTTCTAGACACACCAAGAAGCAGGAAAGAGTGAACACAAAATCAAGAAAAACAGGAATTAATAGAAACTGACCTCAAGATGTGTAAACTGTTGGAATTAGCAGAAAAACTAAAAAAAAAAAAAAAAAGTCCAAGTACTCCTCCTCTCCTGCCCTCGCTACCACCATCATCCCCACTCGTCTGTGTGTATTTTTGGTTTTGTTTTTTGTTTCTTTTGTTTGTTTTTTAATTCCAGCATGGTTAACATACAGTGTTATATTAGTTTCAGGTGTGCAATATGGTGATTCAACAATTCTACACATAACTCAGTGCTCATCCTAATAAGTGTACTCTTAACCCCCTTCATCTCTTTCTCCCATTCCCTTGCCACCTCCCCTCAGGTAACTATTCTCTATAGTTAAGAGTCTGTTTTTGGTTGGTCTCCTCCCCTTCCCCTTTGTTCATTTGTTGTTTCTTTAAATTCCACAAATGAGTGAGATCATATGATAGTTGTTTTTCTCTGACTGACTTATTTCACTTAGCATTATACTCTCTAGCTTCACCCATGTCGTTGCAAATGGCAAAATTTCATTCTTTTTTTCTGGCTGAATAATATTCCATTGTGTACATATACCACATCTTCTTTATCCATTCATCTATTTATTTTGTTTTATTTTATTTTATTTTATTTTATTTAAAGATTTTATTTATTCATTTGAGACACAGAGGTACAGAGAGAGAGAGCGAGAGAGAGAGAGCATGAGCAGGGGGAGAGGCAGAGGCAGAGGGAGAAGCAGGCTCCCCACGGAGCAGGGAGCCCGATGCGGGGCTCGATCCCAGGACCCTGGGATCATGACCTGAGCTGAAGGCAGACGCTCAACCATCTGAGCCACCCAGGTGCCCACTCCATTCATCTATTGATGGACACGTGGGCTGCTTCCATAATTTGGCTATTGTAAATAAGGCCACAATAAACATAGGGGTGCATGTATCCCTTCGAATTAGTGTTTTTGTATTTTTTGAGTAAATTCCCAGTAGAGTGATTACTGAATCTTAGGGTAGCTTTATTTTTAACTTTTTTGAGGAACCTCCATCCTGTTTCCCACGTGGCTGTACCAGTTTGCATTCCCACCCACAGTGCATGAGGGTTCCTTTTTCTTTACATCCTCACCAATACTTGTTTCTTGTGTTTTTGATTTTCACCATTCTGAGAGCTGTGAGGTGACATCTCATTGTTGATTTACATTTCCCTGATAATAAGCCATGTTGAGTAGTTTTTCACGTGTCTGTTGGCCATCCGTATGTCTTTGGAGAAATCTCTGTTCATGTCTTCTGCCCATTTTTAATTGGATTATCTGGGTTTTTTGGTGTCGAGTTGTACAAGTTCTCTAAATTAATATCCAACATCCTCTATATTGGATATTAACCCTTCATTGGATATGTCATTTGCAAATATCTTCTCCCATTCAGTAGGTTGTCTTTTAGTTTTGTTGACTATTTCCTTTGCTGTGCAGAAGCTTTTTATTTTGATGTTGTCCCAATACAGAAGAGGCAAGAATATGCAATGGAAAAAAGTCCCTTCAACAAATGGTGTTGGGGAACTGGACAGCTACAGGTAAAAGAATGAAACTGGGCCACTTTCTTATACCATACACAAAAATAAAATCAAAATGGGCACGCCTGGGTGGCTCAGTCAGTTAAGCATCTGCCTTCGGCTCAGGTCATGATCCTAGGGTCCTGGGATCGAGACCCGTATTGGGCTCCCTGCTCAGCGGGGAGCCTGCTTTTTCCCTCTCCAGCTCTCCCTGCTTGTGTTCCCTCTCTCTCTCAATCTCTGATAAATAAATAAATAAATAAATAAATGAATGAATAAATAAATAAATAAATAAAATCTTTTTAAAAACCTCAAAATGGATTAAGGACCTAAATGTGAGATCTGAAACCATAAAAATCCTAGAAGAGAGCACAGGCAGTAATGTCTCCGGCATTGGTCATAGCAAAATTTTTTCTAGGCACGGCCCCTGAGGCAAGGGAAACAAGGGCAAAAAAACAGTCTGCTTAATTTCAACTGGCTGACAGCTATTTATTTCCTGATAAATAACATGTTCACTCTTTTTTCTCCGATTTTACATATTCTTTTTTTTATTTTTTTAGAGAGAGAGAGAGTGAGAGCATGGGTATGAAGGAGGGGAGGGGCTGTGGGAGAGAGAGAGAGAGAGGCGGAGAGAGAGAGAATCTCAAGCAGGTTCCATGCTCAGAACGGAGCCCAAGATGGGGCTCCATTTCATGACCCTGAGCTGAAATCGGTCAGACACGCAACCAACTAAGCAACCCAGGCGCCCCTATTTTACATATTCTTAATTACTTTCAACAAATTAGTTATCTTACACCTGCAAAAATTTGCCTTTTTTGTTTTTAGTGTATTCTTATTTTATTAACCCATCCTTTATTCATTCATTCATAATGCTTGATGGCAGGATAAATATCCTCTTAAGTTATACATATGTATCAGGTAATCTACTCCCTGAAACCCCATTCTCTTGCTCTCACTCTTTCTGCAAACAGCTACTCCCTGGAGCTCCGTGGCCTTCTGTTCCAAATGGGATTGGTTGCTCTCTAGGTCTGATGCACAACTATCATCCTGGAACTTCCTTTGCCTTTCTTGTGTTGGATTCCCTATTCCCTAGATCCTACATCTTTTTTAGTTAACTTTCCATTGTGTGGAGAACCTCTTCTAAGTAGCTTCCCAATAAAAGCTACATGATAAATAAAAGTTTGAAAACTTGGAACATTTGAAGATGACTATATTCTACCCTCACGTTGATTTGGCTGGGAATTTAATTTTCAGTAGAAAATAATTTCTTCTGGGATTATGAAGACATTGTTCCATAGTCTCCTAGTTCCTGTGTGTATGTTGAGAAGCCTATTTTTTTCATTCACAAGATTTTGTATGTAAACTTTTTCTCTTTGTGGAAGATTTTAGGAGATTTTCATCATCCTGGTGTTCTGAAAATTTATGTTGATGTGCTTTACTGCCAATATTTTTTAATTTATTGCATATGATATTCAGTGGGCTCTATCTGAAGAGTTATAACTTTCATTTCTGAGTGAGTTCCATGAGATCAGGAATTTTACTGCTTTACTGTTGACTGCTGAGTTCTCATCATCTAGCACAGGGTCTGGAACATAGTAGGTACTCACTAAAAGTGAACGAATAAATTCATGACTAAATGAATAGGGGAATTTTTTGGTAATAATTTTTTGTTAATTTCCTCCCTCTCTTTCTTTTATTATCTAGAACTCTTCTGGTTCTCTTGTTTTGTTTTGTTTTTTTTTAATCTTTCTTTTTATTTTAAATCTCTGTGAAATTTCCTTGGCTTTACCTTCTTTTTTTTTTTTTTTAAAGATTTTATTTATTTATTTATTTATTTATTTGAGAGAGAGAGCAGGCGAGTGAGCAAAAGCAGAAGCCGGGGGAGTGGTAGGGGGAGACGGAGAAGTAGGCTCCTTGCTGAGCAGGGAGGAGTCACCCAGGAGCCCTCCCTTCTTTTTTTGCCTTTCTAATGTCCATAATATATCTAAACTCCAAGATTTTCCCTTTTGTTTTCAAAATGTTCCTTTTTTTTTTTAAGATTTTATTCAGGGGTGCCTGGGTGACTCGGTTGGGCCTCTGCCTTCTACTGGGGTCATGATCTCAGGGTCCTGGGATAGAGCCCCACATGGGGCTTCACACTTCATGAGGAGTCTGTTTCTCCCTCCCCCTCTGCTCATGAATGCTCTCACTCTCTCGTAACTAAATTAAAAAAAAAGATTTTATTCATTTATTTGAGAGAAAGAAAAAAAGAGAGAGAGAGAGACCACAAGCAGGGGGAGGGGCAGAGGGAGAGGGGAAAGGACAAGTAGACTCCCCGCTGAGCGCCAAACCTGACTTAGGGCTAGATCCTAGGACCTCAAGATCATAACCTGAGCTGAAGTCAGATGCTTAACCAGCTGAGCCACCCAGGCACCCCTCAAAATGTTCCTTTTATAAAATAGTGCATTTTTCTTGTTCTAAGAATATCTTATGTCCTATACAGTACCTTAAAACTTGAAGATATCACACTTCTTTGCTTGTTTTACTTTAATTTACTCAAAAGTTATGTGCAAAGATTAGTTTGTTTCTTTTTGGTTTCTGGGGTTTAGGTTCAGCTTTTTTCTGTTCTGCTAAATTACTTGGCACACATCCATCTGCTTTCTACATTCTTCTGTGTTGTAGTCTTTTTTTTTTAAGATTTTATTTATTTATTTGACAGAGAGAGACACAGTGAGAGAGGGAACACAGGCAGGGGGAGCGGGAGAGGGAGAAGTGGGCTTCCCACTGAGCAGGGAGCCCGATGCGGGGCTCTATCCCAGGACCCTGGGATCATGACCTGAGCCCAAGGCAGGCATTTAATGACTGAGCCACCCAGACGCCCCTGTTGTAGTCTTTTTTTTTTTTTTTAACATTCTGTCCTTCTATACTTTCTAAAGTTTCCTTAATTGATATTTTAGAGAAATTATGAAAAGGAAGGCGATAAGTTTAGGTCTCAGTCTATCAATTTAACTAGAATTTCCCACTACATTTTCAGTGAAAACCTTAAAGGATTAGGATTAGGTAACTTTTTTTATAAAAATTTGAGCACAGCATGGGAAAATAATCTTGATCATGAAGATGGTGAATGGGTTATTATTGGTTTTACTTTTTTTTTTTTTTAAGATTATTTATTTATTTATTTGACAGAGAGAGAGACAGCGAGAGTGGGAACACAAGCAGGGGGAGTGGGAGAGGGAGAAGCAGGGAGCCCGATGTGGGGCTCGATCCCAGGACCCTGGGATTATGACCTGAGCCAAAGGCAGACGCTTAACGACTGAGCTACCAAGGTGCTCCTATTATTGTTTTTAGATAATAAGATATAATGTTTTAATAAACGGTCGTAGCATATAAGACATTTTTTATAAGTGTGAAAAGTTACTCTCCTGGATTTTATGTGAAAGTTCTAGTGAACTTTTTGAGGATTTATACCACTTTTGATGGCCTCTGCAAAAATTCTAAGGCAAAATAATACGAAGCACGTGTCCTACCCAAAATGGGGAGGATAGGAGGGAAAAATAACATCTCTAAAAATTATTCTTCCACATATATTAAACATAGAAACAACAACTCAAGGACATTGCAAATAGTGCTTTCATTTCAGAATAGGCCCTTCGATGGCTGATTATTTTGCTCCCTCTTGGTGGAGCTGTCTGCAAGGAGTTTAATGAATCAGCCTGAAACCACTGATGCCCAAATGAAAGTGCAAGGAGTCATTGTATAGACTGACCGTCTTCTAGAAGTACAGCTTATAAAATCAAGATAAAATCTTGGTTTCCCTCAACAATCTGAAGGAAGCAATGTCTACAGCAGTGGTCTGTCATTTTAAAAACAATTTGCTTAAAAATATGCATGTAAATGTAAAAAAAATAGCTAAAAGAAATGATAAAGGGGCATATATTTTTAGAAGTCTTTAGCACTACTCGATTTTTTAAATATGTGTATATATATGCATATTCTAGGAAAATAATGTATATACAGCCATATTTTGATGATTTTTAGGTATTATTAATGGACTTCTGTGTTAGTCCAGACCCTCCAAGAGGCAGACACAAAAGTGGGGAATTTATTTATTTATTTTTTTAAAAGATTTTATTTATTTATTTGAGAGAGAGAATGAGATAGAGAGAGAGAGAGCACAAGAGGGAAGAGGGTCAGAGGGAGAAGCAGACTCCCTGCTGAGCAGGGAGACCGATGCGGGACTTGATCCCGGGACTCCAGGATCATGACCTGAGCCGAAGGCAGTTGCTTAACCAACTGAGCCACCCAGGCGCCCAAAAGTGGGGGAATTTATTAGGGAAATGCCTATAAGGAAAAATGGAGAGAGAACCAAGGGAAAACTGAAGTGCTATCAGACTGCTCTGTGGGTCTTACTAAGTCAGAGAGAGGGAAAGGAGTTAAGTCTGGGTAGAATCACTTTATAGAGCAGAACAATTCAAAGGAAAGGTCAGCAAGGCCCTTGGGGACTCCTTGAATCATAGTCACCCCTTGGAGAAATCCCCTATCTCCCAGAAACCAGTTTACCTTAATAACCCTTTCTCTCTCAGTCCCTGCTGGGAGCAGCCCATGAGAAGTATGGACTCCACATAAATGTAATGATGGATTTCAAAGTGCAGCGACTGGGCCCATTGGACTGATATGTTTGTTCCCTGCAGTTAGAAATCTTAGAAGGGACGTTCTCATGCCTGCCTCCAGTTCCAGTATGACAGGTGAAGATTTTTGCTCCCTTTCACGGACCTTTTCCCCTCTTTTCTTCTCTCCAATATCATGATACTCCAATTTTGATTACATCCATATTCAGGGTTTTCATTATTATGATTACATAAAATTTGCTCATAGCTGAGCCAGATAATGTGTTATAATTATAGTATTTTTACTGTGTACTTTGTTTTTCCTAGAGATAGTAACTACCTCATTTTTTCCCTACTTGTTTAGTTTTGAAATTATGGCTAAAGTTTCCCACATTCCCAATAGCTTTGTAAAATACCTCTTACTATAAATTTCCACATAGTCAAACTTAACAGCAAATCTACTAAGTTCAGGAGTGGGCTGGTAAATGATTAACAACTAGCTGTCCTTGGGGGGTTGGGGCACCTGAACTCTGAAGTTTAGCTTTTCCCCTTCCACTGTGTAAATACAGATTTACATATGACCCATTTCAAGCTGCCAGTCGTGATGTCACTGAATGCAGGGTTGCAAAGAGAAGCACAAAGTGTATTCCTGTGAGCCTGTACAAGTTGGCTCCAGCACATTATGGAGGTAGCCCTCCTGGAAATCCTCTGCCTCCTGCTCGGATCTGGACTTGTCATTCGGGAGGCTTGCTATAACTTCAGCTCTCTTGTATTTCCCTGGTTTTCTTCTAATTCTTGCAATAGGTATTATCTTAGTTTATCTGGTCATTTTGATGAACCATATCTTCTGGTTACCGCCTGAGAAAGGCCATATAGCAGGTTGACAAGCTTTCAATTCTTGCATTTACATTTTCAAACTTGCATCTCTGAGGATGTCTCCCTCTACCCTATATTTTCTTGATAATTTTCTCATAGAACTCTAGTTTTAAAATGATACCTCCTCAGAATTTTGTAGGCATCGCTCCCTAGGTTTTTAGCTCCCTAATGTTACTGTTGAGAAGTGTGATACCGTTACCTCCTCAAACTTTTTTTAAAGGTTTTATTTATTTATTTATTTATTTATTTATTTATTTATTTATGAGAGAAAGAGAGCATGAGGAGGAGCAGAGAGAGAGGGACAAGCAGACTCTGCACTGAGCACGGAGCCCAATGTGCGGCTCAATCCCATTACCCTGAGATCATGACTTGAACTGAAACCAAGAGCTGGGTGCTTGGGCCCCTGGGTGGCTCGGTTGGTTAAGCGACTGCCTTCGGCTCAGGTCATGATCCTGGAGTCCGGGATTGAGCCCCACATCGGGCTCCCTGCTCAGGGGGGAGTCTGCTTCTCCCTCTGACCCTCCTCCCTCTCGTGCTTTCTGTCTCTCATTCTCTCTCTCTCTCAAATAAATAAAATCTTCAAAAAAAAAAAAAAGAGTCGGATGCTTAACCAGTTGAGTCACCTGGGCGCCCCATCTCCTCAAACTTTTCTGATTTTTTTTTTAAAGATTTTATTTATTTATTCATGAGAGACAGAGAGAGAGAGAGAAGCAGAGGGAGAAGCAGGCTCCCCGCTGAGCAGGGAGCCCCATGCGGGACTCGATCCCAGGACCCTGGGATCATGACCTGAGCCAAAGGCAGACGCTTAACCATCTGAGCCACCCAGGTGCCCTCTCCTCAAATTTTTAAATGTGAAGTTTTTTTTTTTTTCTCTCCATGAGTGTTTAGGACCAGCTCTGTCCTTAGTGTTTTGCAATTTCATGATCATGCACTTTGGTGTAAATATTTTCTTATTCACTGTTAGTAGCAATCTTTCAAACTGGACACTCACATGTAAGTTGCCCTTTCAGTTTGGACAATTACTTCCATCAATTCTAGTTACCTTTCTTGTTTTTTTTTTATTTTTTAAGATTTTACTTATTTATTTGACAGAGAGAGAGACAGTGAGAGCAGGAACACAAGCAGGGGGAGTGGGAGAGGGAGAAGCAGGCTTCCCACTGAGCAGGGAGCCCGACGCGGGGCTCGATCCCAGGACCCTGGAATCATGACCTGAGCCAAAGGCAGACGCTTAATGACTGAGCCACCCAGGTGCCCCTTTTCTTTGGTTTTATTCAAATTTCCTCTCTTTCTTATTTTTAATTATATCTTTATTTTTCTGGCCTTCCTATTAGACAGATACTGGGCATGCTGGATAGACTAAAAAAAAAACCAAAAAACAAAAAACCCTTCCCCTTATTTTCCATTTCTTCCCTCTTCTTGTTCCTCTTTCTAGATATTTCCTCAATTTCACCTGCCAAAGATTTCACAGAATTTTTTTATGTCTGCTGTCTAATCTATAATTGTCAAGAACTCTATTTTGTTGTCTCTTGTTTCCTTTTAATAATATCCTCTTTGTTTCTTGTATGCAATATCTTTTCATATCTCTCTGAGGATATCAATTAAAGTTTAAGTTTTTATTTTCCTCTCTTTATTATTTTTAGTCTTTAAAAAATTGTTTATGATCTTTATCTGCCATGCAGGAGGCATATTTTTTTCAAATACCTGGCAATCTTGGGTCTCCAGTTCTAAAAAATCAAACAAATTCTGGAGACATGGGCTGGTTCACTGTAGTTTTTTTTCAGAAGACCATTCGATGTTTCCATTTGGGACCCCCAGTGTCAAAATCTATAGACGTTCCCTCTTGTGTGATTCAGTTTCTTAAAGACATAGCAGCCAATCTCTTGCCTGGGGGTTATAAGTCTCTCTACTGGCATTCTGGAGGAGGATGTGGGAAGCATTCCTCTCTCAACATCGTTTCAACAGTGTTAGCATAGAATTTCATCCAAACATTAATTGAGGCCTTACCGTGCAGAGGCACCATAGAAGAGCTGGGAATCTGAAGAAGGAAGGACAAGGTTCCTACACTCAAGGAACTTGATCCAGTGGAGAAGCCCGAGAGCAACAGACAGTCGTAATCCAGTGTAGAAAGGTTATGAGAAGGTAGTGCAGATTGCTCTAAGAGCCCTGACACGGTGGTATACGTGACTTTGTCTGGAAGTGATTAAACACTACCACATCTCCAACTCAGATATGCACAAGCTACACACGCACCTTCCTCCCGTCCCATTTCCCATGCTACTCATTAGATCAAAGTTGTGTTCTCTTGCCTTCTCTCCCATGAGCTTCATTTCCCTTTTCTTCTGGTGTTCTTAGTTTTCTGGGATTAATTATTTGGTTTCTTCCCAAAAAAATTATCTTGTAGATGCAGTATTTAAGTTTGAATTATAATACTGTTTGCCCGAGGAGGAAGACATGTGTTATAAATGGAGAAACTGATTTTTACAGAGATTGTTCTATATAAGGTCACAGAGAAGAGGAAGACAATATGACATCACTAGGGACACCCAAGAAAAATAGCCTGACCATAGCTTATTGGAAAAAAATGTAATGTTTTCACTTATAATTGCCGTAAGTATTTACCAAAAGTTAACTTTATAATTTTATTTTCCTTTAAATTTGTGATATTCTGTTACAAATGAATGCATTTTACATAAACAATTTTTCTTTAGGTTTTCATGTTTGACCTTTTTACTGTCTTCGGAAACATCAGGACAAGAGGAGACATTTTAGTGCTTCTGTGACTGACTTGATGCACTCCTTAATCAATGACAGCTTCACATTTAAAAGAAAATTTTTTAAAGTAAGCTTGATGCCCAACATGGAGCTTGAACTCATGACCTAGAGAGCAAGGGTTACACGCTCACTGACTGAGCCAGCCAATTGCCCCTTGAATCAGAAATTTTGGAACAGACTTCAAACTTACAGATTTTGAACGAAGTAGCCATATGAATGAGCGCCAGCCAAAATAAATCAAGAGGAGGTAATATATGTCACTTCTAGTCTACAAAAACTTTCCCTGCTGATTCACCATCATCTTATTCCCTGTGCTGACTGAATGCAGAGGACATGAAAGCCCACTAGGAGAAAAGAACCACACACACACACACACACACACACACACACACACACACACACACACACACACACTAGCTTGGTCTCCTGAATGGACTGCATTTAAATAATAAATAAAATTCTATTCTATAAGCCACTGGGATTTGGGGATTTATCTGTTACAGTGGTTACTGTTCCCTTAATGGATACACTTCTTCATGAAACTATCTTGCCCCTTCATTTATTTTATTTTTTTTCAAGCTTATTTATTTATTTTAAGTAATCTTTACACCCAATGTGGGATTTGATCAAGATCAAGAGTCACAAGCTCCACTGACCAAGCCAGCCAGGCACCCCTTGCACATTCATTTATTTAAGAAATATTTAACACCTGGGACGCCTGGGTGGCTCAGTCGTTGAGCGGCTGCCTTCGGCTCGGGTCATGATCCCAGGGTCCTGGGATCGAGCCCAGCATCGGGCTCCCTGCTCTGCGGGAGGCCTGCTTCTCCCTCTCCCACTCCCCCTGCTTGTGTTTCCTCGCTCGCTGTGTCTCTCTCTCTCTGTCAAATAAATAAATAAATAAAACCTTAAAAAAAAAAGAAATATTTAACACCTAATAAAAAGCAGCTACTGTATCAAGTCATTGAGATACAGTAGTAAATAAGACTGGTAAGGTGCTTGCTCTCTTGGAGCTTACATTCTCATGGAAGGGAGAAAACCATTGAATGAGTAAGCAAATAAATAGTAAACAGGTGTCTGATAGTAGGAGGTGCTAGGAAAGAAATATGATAGAGTGAACACTGGCAGGATAAAGAGGTTGATGTAGATGGGGTGGTCATGAAAGGACACCCTGTGGATATGACATTTGGGCTGAGGCTTGAATGACTTTGACTACTGGGGAATACTGTAGGAGGCCCAGGAAGAAGCCGGGAGAACACCTAGGAGGCTGTTGCAATAATCCGGGCAGAGCAAGACAATGACTTGGACCAGGATGGCAGCAGAGGACACATAGTGAGGAGGGGTTGAATTACAGATGTGGTTTGAGTGAAGAGTGGACAGGATTTGCTGATGGTTTAGATATGAAGATGGAAAATGACTAGTAAATGGCAAGGCAGATTAGAGCCTGAGTCTTTTGGAATCCAAAATCAGGGTTCATCCCACCACCAATCTGTGCTACCTACTTCCACAGACTACTTTTCACCTTATTCTCTATGACCTAGAATTTCTCCAAGTCACTTTCAATACAAATTCTTCTTAGTAACTCTCCATCTCTGGTACCTGGTTACTACATATGGTCTGATGATTAAGCATAGGATTTTTACGTGATGACCATGCATGGCAGAGATTGCTAATAATCAAATCTCCCCTGAGTTTTGAATGTGTTCATGACTGCCTAGCTGGACACTAAATTCTCAGCTCCCCTTATAACTACGTGTGACAATATGACTAAATTATGGCTGAACTATAGGAACGGAAGTGTTATGTGTATCATATCCTTAGAAGGAAGCTGTTTTCCTTTCTCTTCCTCTTTCCCACTTCCTTTGGTCTTGAACCAGGATGTGCTGGATCACAAGGGATACACCTTGAGGGAAGGTGGAGCAAAAGGAAGAGTCCGGGTCCCTAAACAATATTGTAGAGCAGAACTGCCTTCTTCTCCTGGACCATCCAACAGCTTAGACTTTTAAAATAAGAGAAATTAAACCTTCTCTATTGTTTAAGCCAGTACTAGGAGCAGCTGAACTACTGTCTTCACCATATATAGCACAGATTAGTCAGTATAGCACAGCTTCCCAGAAGGTAGTATGGTATAGTGGTCAAGAATACAGGTTCTAGGGCGCCTGGGTGGCTCAGGTGGTTAAGCAACTGCCTTCAGCTCAGGTCATGATCCTGGAGTCCCGGGATCGAGTCCCACATCGGGCTCCCTGCTCAGTGGGGAGTCTGCTTCTCCCTCTGACCCTCTTCCCTCTCGTGCTTCTGTCTCTCATTCTTTCTCAAATAAATAAATAAAATCTTAAAAAAAAAAAGAATACAGGTTCTATCGGACAGTGGGTCCAGTCCTGTCTATGCTATTCAGTAGCTGTGTGTCCTGGCTTAGTTACATAATCTCTTTGTGCCTCAGGTCCTGTATTTTATTTTTTGAAGATTTTATTTGTTTTTTTATTTAGAGCATAAGTGAGGGGAGGAGCAGAGGGAGAAGGAGAGAGAGAATCTCCAGCAGACTCTGTGCCAAGTGTGAGGCCGATGTGGGGCTCGATCTCACAACCCTGAGATCATGACCTGAGCCGAAATCAAGAGCTGAATGTTTAATGGACTGAGCCACCCAGGTGCCCCTCAGGTCCTGTATTTTAAAATAAGGATAACAAGAGTATCTACCTCATAAAGGTTTTATTCTGGTTAAATAATTTAATATGTGTAGGGCATTTATAGCACTGGTTGGCACATGGTAAGGGCTCAATAAATGCTAGCGACATAGGTAATATTTTAAACTATTTACACTGAGAGCAAATAATGACCCAGAAAACATCTCATTTGAATAGGGATGAGTGAGGATCAGGCCGGGATCATTTTTAAAAAGAATACTTGAGTATTTGCCCTTTCCTGGTTATGGCAGAAAAGGCTAGCTGTCCACCCAAACTCTGGGCTTCCTCTCACAGTGTGGTGTTCTCACTCGCTATCCAGCCAGGGGCTATTAGCTCCCAGGCTTTCTTAACTAGTTCTTGGCTGAAGCCTTTATTAGTAGTATTATTGTGGTAAAATATACATAATATAAAATTTACTGTTTTAACCATTTTTAAATGGTTCAGTTACAGTCCAGTGTTGGTTAGTACATTCACATTGTTGTATAATTATCACCACCATCCATCTCTAGACCTTTTTCATCATCCCAAACTAAAGCTCTTTTTAATTAATTTATATATATATATTTAAAGATTTTATTTATTTATTTGAGAGAGAGAGAATGAGAGATAGAGAGCACGAGAGGGAAGAGGGTCAGAGGGAGAAGCAGACTCCCTGCTGAGCAGGGAGCCCGATGTGGGACTCGATCCTGGGACTCCAGGATCATGACCTGAGCCGAAGGCAGTGGCTTAACCAACTGAGCCACCCAGGCGCCCTATATTTATTATTTTTTAAACTTTTTAAAAATTAAGTTTTTAATTTGAATTCCAGTATAGCTAACACACAGTGTTATGTTAATTTCAGGTGTACGATATAGTGATTCATCAATTCTATACATTATCAGTGCTCATCATGATAAATGTACTCTTTAATCCCCATTACCTATTTTACCCATCCCCTCCCACACACCTCCCCTCTGGTAACCATCAGTTTGTTCTCTAGTTTGTTTCTTGGTTTGTCTCTCTCACTCTCTTTTTTTTTATATTTTGTTCATTTGTTTTGTTTCTTAAATTCCACATATGAGTGAGATCATATGGTATTTGTCTTTCTCTGACTGACTTGTTTTGCTTAGCATTATACTCTCCAGCTCCATCATGTCATCGCAAGGGGCAAGATTACATTCTTTTTTATGGCTTAGGAATATTCCATTGTATATATCTACCATATATTCTTCTTCTTCTTTAGAGAGAGAGAGAGAATGAGTTGGGAGGAAGGGGGAGAGGGAAAGAGAGAATCTTAAGCAAGCTCCACGTCCAGTGCAGAGCCCAAAGTGGGGCTCAATCTCATGACCCTGAAATCATGACCTGAGCCAAAATCAAGAGTCTGACACTTAACCAACTGAGCCACCCAGGCACACTCCCCTTTTTAAAAATGATTTATTTATTTTTATTTTAGAGAGAAAAAGATAGCATGCATGTGAGCAGGGGTGGGGGACAATGGGAGAGGAAGAGAGAGAGACTCTCAAGCAGACTTGGTGCTGAGTGTGAAGCCCGATGGGGGGCTCAATCCTACAACCCTGAGATCATCATCTAAGCTGAAACCAAGAGTCCAACGTCCAACTAATGAGCCTCCCAGGACCCCTATACCACATCTTCTTTATCCATTCATTTGTTAATGGACACATGGGCTGCTTCCTTATCTTGGCTATTGTAAATAATGCTGCAATAAACAGGGGTGCCTATATCACTTTGAATTAGAATTTTTGTATTTTTTGGGTAAACACCCAGTAGAGTGATTACTGAATCTTAAGGTAGCTCTATTTTTAATTTTTTGAGGAACCTACATACTGTTTTCCACAGTGGCTGCACCAACATTCCCACCAATAGTACATGAGGGTTCCTTTTTCTCCACATCCTTGCCAACAGCTGTTGTTCTTGTGTGTGTGTGTGTGTGTTTTTTTTATTTTAGCCATCCTGACAGGTATAAGATGATATTTCATTGTGGTTTTGATTTACATTTCCCTGATGATGAGTGATGTTGAAACTCTGTATGTTTTAAACAATAATTCCCCATTCCTTCCTCCCACCAGTTCTTGGTCACCACCGTTCTACTTTCTGTCTGCACATATATGGTTTTTTGTTTTGTTTTTTTAAAGATTTTATTTATTTGAGAGAGAATGGAGAGAGAGACAGGGAGAGAGAATCTGAAGCAGACTCCACATGAGTGCAGAGCCTGACATGGGGCTCCATCCCAGGACCCTGAGATCATGACCTGAGCTCAAACCAAGAGTCAGATGCTCAACTGACTGAGCCACCCAGGTGCCCCTGTCTACACATATTTGACTAGTCTAGGTACCTCATATAACTGGAATTATAATATTTGTCCTTTTCTCCCTGGCCAACTTCGCTTAACATGATGTCTTCAAAATTCACCCATGTTGTAGCATGTGTCAGAATTTCCTTCCTTTTAAAGGTGGGATAATATTCCATTGCATGCATCTACCACATTTTGTTTATCCACTCATCTGTTGATAGATGTGGCTGGGCTATGGGATCTTAAGTGGATGAGGCCTCTCCATTCTCTCTTACACCATCCAGTTTAGAAAGCCCTGAGATCTTGGAAAACAGATGAACTTCAAGAAGGAAGGAACTTGCACCCTGGAAAAACTGCCCTCTGACCAGGCATACCTACCTGGGTCCTTTAGACGAGTAAGAAACACGTTTTCATTGTATTAATTAACCACTGGAAATGTGGAGTTTATTTGCTACAATATCTTGTGTTACTGCACACTACTCATATTCCCTTATTGGCTTGACAAAATACATTTTGGTCACTGAACCACAAAAAATTTTTTCCCCTCTATCTACTACCACAATGTCTCTGCTTCTAGAAAACCACAGTCCTGGGGCTCCTGGGTGGCTCAGTTGGTTAAGAATCTGACTTTGGCTCAGGCCATGATCTCAGGGTCCTGGGATCGAGCCCCACACTGGGCTCCCTGCTCAGCGAGGAGTCTGCTTGCCCTTCTCCCTCTGCCCGTCTCCTCACTCATTCTCTCTCTCTCAAATAAATTTTTTTAAAAGATTTTATTTATTTATTTGAGAGAGAGAACGAGAGAGAGAGAGCATGAGATGGGGGAGGGTCAGAGGGAGAAGCCGACTCCCCGCTGAGCAGGGAGCCTGATGTGGGACTCGATCCTGGGACTCCAGGATCATGACCTGAGCCGAAGGCAGTTGCTTAACCAACTGAGCCATCCAGGCACCCCACAAATAAATAAATTCTTAAAAAAAAGAAGAAAGAAATCCACAGTCCCTTAATAAAAAAAAAGCAAGCAATATTGAAGGGGCTCTTTGTACTTTGCCCCCATCAGTAAGAGTAAGAATTATGACTTCTTTTCCAGAACCTACTCAAGATTAGTGCATCTCTTACCTTGACTGAACTAAGATAAGATACTCCTCTGTGCGATCCTGGATCATGTTTCAGTTCAAATAATGAATTTTCTTTTATGAAACTGCACAAAGTCCTTCAGACCAAAATCATCAGGCCTTCACTTGGCAAGGGTCCTGGCAAATCAAGAGCAACTTCTGCCATTTGTGTTGGCACCACCCCCAGATGTGTTTGTTTAAGCTCTGCCAGCCAAAATGTATAATGCTTACCTTTCTCATATTTAGCAAGGTTTTGAAAAAAGAGAGCAGTTCCTTCTGTGAAGCACGTACAGACTGATCTTAACCCCATCTGGTGACAGGTTACTAAGTGCAAATAAAACATATTAACAGTTTCCATGCTGACAGGAGTGACTACAGGCAGACTGGCTTACCCAGATTTCCAAGATTCCGGGAGCCCTCCAGGTGTCTGGTCTACCTCGTCTCCCTCAGATTCATCTTCAGGTCCTTCCAAAGAGCAACTTGTTTTCCAACACATCCTTTAACTGAAAGGGGGATTTCCTGGCATTCAGTCTGGGAAAATTAGAAAGCAAGGGATACAAATTTTAAATGTGCCTTGGAAAAGTCAAGGGTCAGTAGTTGACTCCATCTCTGCCGGGTCGAAAGGACCTGAGAGCACAGTCACTCTGGGAGCGCAGAGCCGGCATTAGCAGGAACGCTAAGCCTGGTTGTTCCCAGTCACACTGGCTCCTGGGGTACCAGCTCTTGAAGGTCTCATCCTGAATGGGGAATGGGGGTGGGAGAGGATTTGATAGAAAGGAAAGGGGGAGAGAGGAGTGGGAATGTGAGGCATCAGAAATGGGAGAGAAGAGGCGAATGAAGGAGGAAGAATGCTAAGGTGGTGGGTGAATCAGGAGGGGAAGAAATGGAAGGAGAAAAGGAGAATAAAGTGAGGAAGAGGGAGAGAGGAGAGGAAGAGGGAGAGAGGAAAGGAAGAATGCGAAGGAGAGAGGGACAGGGACGGAAATTAACATTCACTGAGTACCTTTTAGGTAAATGATAACAATCTTAAGGCTAGAACCTTACTTTTCAGCTTGATGGGACAGGGGTTGGGGCTGGGCTTGAGGCACTGAAGGCCATGATATCCACAAAATCTTGTCCTGGATGAGAGCTGGTTGGTAGTTCAAGGCACCTTCAGCCTGCCACAATTTGCAGGGCCCTGCACAAAACAAAAATCTGGGATCCCCTGTTCCAAAATTATTATGACTTTCAAGATGGTGGCAGCAGAGTATGAAAACAATCGTGGGGCCGTTCTGAGCACAGGGCCCTGAGCGGCTGCACAGATTTCATTTCCATGAAGTTCATCTTGTTTTCAACATATTGGTGTGACTAGAAACCTAGAAAAGGAACTAACATTCAAGTAGTGTCTATATGATAGAAAACCATCTGGTTGACTGAAACTGCATCTTTGGCACCATTTAAGTGAAGTGGTGGTTTTGAATTTTTCTTAGACCATCTATTTGCCTTGTGTTATATCAACTTAGCTCAGTTTTCTTTCGTACCTGGCTGTACTGCCTAGAGCTTTATCTTTAAGTTAAGACTTGTGCTTGCTTACCGGACAATAACTACTATGAAATTAATAGCTACTTGTAGTTTTAAATATCAGGCTCAAAGATGGTATTAATTGCACAATAAAGGGTCAAGCGTCCGCTCAAATTTATCAAACACAGGGAGCCCTTGTGATAAGCTCATGCAGACACACAGGAAGGAAGCATGAAGAATAAATTCATAAAAACGTAATTATGTCCAATTATTAGGAAAACAGGTGTAGTTTATTTAACTTGTATATTTTCCTTTACGCTTATGATAATAAATTAAAATGACTCTAAGTCCCCTTTCTCCTGTATTCTGGGTGCCTCTAAGTTTCATATTTAGTTTGTCTATTTTTTTAAAATTTTATTTATTTATTGAGAGAGAGAGAGAGATTAAGAGAATGAGTGGGAGTGGGAGGAGGGGCAGAGGGAGAAGCAGACTCCCTATGGAGCAGGGAGATCAATAGGGACCCCGGGATCATGACCTGAGCCAAAGGCAGATGCTCAATGACTGAACCACCCAGGTGCCCTAGTTTGTCTTTTTGCAGATACAAGTTCTGGTTTGTTGTTGTTGTTGTTTTTTAAAAAGATTTTATTTCTTTATTTGAGGGGAGGGGGCATGAGTGGGATGGGGGGAAGGAGAGGAGGGAGAGGGAGAAGCAGACTCCCCAGTGAGCAGGGAGCCCAACACTGGGGCTTGATCCCATGACCCCGGGATCATGACCTGAGCTGAAGGCCGATGCTTAACCAACTGAGCCCCCTAGGCACTCTGAAAAAAATTCCATTTTATGTAAAGAGTCACAGATTAAGAACTTGGTGGGTGTCTCTGCTTGGTTGTTGGCCCTTGGCCCTCCTTTACACATCAGAAAGGTAACTGGGTCTCTGGGCGGGAAGCTCTCTGGCAAGCTCCCTGCTGCTTGCTCGGACATAGTATGACCAAGACCAGCACCTTTTCATCTTTACCTTCTCACAGTGTGCATTTCTCAGCCTCTAACCATCAGGCTTGGAATTTTAAAAGGGCAAATCTAAGTTTTACTCAGAACATGCCAATTACATATAGAGAGACTAGCAGTCAAAACCTTTTTCATTTTGAAATAATTTCAGATTAACATAATGGTGGTAAAAATAGTACAAGCATAACCTTCAACCAGTTTCTCCAAATGTTAATATCTTACATAAACCAGAGTGTGATTATTAAAACTGGGAAATTAGCATTATTATAATTTTATTCAAATTTTGCCAGTTATCTCACTGATTTTAAAATGTTCAAACTATACGGGCACCTGGCTGGCTCAGTCAGTGGAGTGTGTGATTCTTGTTCTCAGGGTTGTGAGTTCTAGTCCCACGTTGGGTGTAGAGATTACTTAAAATCTTAAAAAATGAAATAAAATGTTCAAACTACATGGAAAACAACGTGGTGGCTGCCAGAAGGGAGGTGGGAGGTGAGGGGGTGAAATAGATGAAGGTGACTAAGAGCACACTTAGCATGATGAGCACTGAATAATGTATAGAATTATTGAATCATTACATTGTTCACCTAAAATTAATATAATACTGAACATTAACTACACTTGAAAAAAATTTAAAATGTCAGAATTGAGTTTTAGTAAGATATAGCTGATAACATATAGTTTTTTAATTTAAGAATTTTTCCCTAAAACGTGTTTACCATCTGAGTTTGTAATCTTAGAGCAAACACTGATACTGGTGAAAATCTGAAGTTATCATATTAAGGCAATCTCTATATAAATTATCCAGTTTTAGTGCTTGAATGGGACATTTGTTTTGTCCTAACTCTGGAAAGATAAATCGGTGAACTTCAATATCAATACAAGTCCCTAAATTTTCAAAAATTGAACATTTTACTCACTGATAAGCTCTTTCTCTTCTTTTATTATGCCCTTTGCCCAAATATATATCTTGTAACATAATTAACATCCAGATGTATATAATATTGTATTAGGGGCTTGACTTACTTAATTTGAAATAACTTGGATTGGATTAATATGAAATAAAGAATATTTCCAAAAATATGATATATAGGATTTCCTTAAAAATAATAGAAGAGGTGGAAGCAATCCAAATGTCCACTGACAACCAAATAGACAAAGAAAATGTGGTACATAGGTACAATAGAATATTATGCAACCTTAAAAAAGAAGGAAATCTGGTCACATGCTACTGCATGGATGAACTTTGAGGACATTATGCTAAGTGAAATGGATATGATTCCACCATATGATTCCACACATATGAAGTATTTAAGGTAGTCAAAAGCACAGAACAAGAGGTAGAAAGGTTGGGGGCAGGAGGAGAAAGGAAATAAGTATTTGATGATAAAGAGTTTAAAAAAGTATAGAGTTTCAGTTTTGCAAGATGAAAAAGTTCTAGAAATCTGTTGCATGATAATGTGAATACTCTTAACACTACTGAACTATACACTATAAATGGTTAAGCAGGAAAACTTAATGTTATGTGTTTTTTTTAAAGATTTTATTTATTTATTTGAGAAAGAGAAAGCAAAAATGTCCTAACCCAGACAAACAAGCAAACAAAGGATGGAAAGACCTTGAAAATAGAGACGACAATAGAAAAAAATAAAAAATCGTCTCAAATCCTACCATCCACTGGAAGGATTTTGGTGTATATCCTTCCAGAATTTTTAAACAAGAAATTAAAAAGATATATCATTTGTTGCTGTCAGATAAAAAGAACTTATACTTACACTCTATGGGAAATGACTCTTTTCTTGTTTTTTTGTTTTTTTTTTAAAGATTTTATTTATTTGACAGAGAGACACACAGCGAGAGAGGGAACACAGCAGGGGGAGTGGGAGAAGGAGAAGCAGGCTTCCCGCTGAGCAGGGAGCCCAATGAGGGGCTGGGATCATGACCTGGGATCATGACCTGAGCCGAAGGTAGATGCTTAATGACTGAGCCACCCAGGCGCCCCGAGTCCTTTCTTGTTATCAAGAAAGTCTTTCAGGGTATCTGGCTGGCTCAGGTGGTGGAGCATGCAACTCTTGATCTCCAGGTTGTGAGTTCAAGCCCCATGTTGGGTGTAGAGATCACTTAAAAAAACAAAAAATCTTAAAAAAAAAAGTCTTTCAAAATAGATCCATAAAGTAGCAACTACACATTGTATATACAAGATTATGTGTTTATATATACACTTCCCCGCCTCGAGTTATTATTGAAAAAGATTACATTCTAGAAATGGAATGATTATAGCCTGAAGAGTTTAAGACAAAACATAGTTGGAAGACGGTTGTTCCAAGCTGTGCTATAGCATTCCAAGTAATAAATTCAACATGACCAGAAAACAAATTATTCACATGTTCCTGTACACTCTGGGTCAGACATGAATTTGTGATTATTATCAAAGAAGTGCCATACCTGCCAGCATTTACAGGTAGCACAATGGATGATGCAAAGTCAAAGGTAATGATGCAACTAACATTAAATAAATGGTAGTAGGGTCTTGTAGAGGCTAGGAGACTCGTATCATTTCAATACAAACATGTTACAAGCGCCATGGCATTATGAGTAATAACAGCATTGCTACCTTTTCTTGTGGCAACGGAGATAAAATTAGCAAGAAATAGCTCATTTGATAATAAAAAAGAAAGGAATGATTCCTGGACCACACAAGAAGAGATGGTAGCTGGATACCAAGAAGAATCTTTACATGCACTGACTGGACAATAAATAAATAAATCTTCCTGTTATTCTAAATCTTCATCAATAAGTCACTATACTTCACATAGACTTATGAATTTTATAATATATATTTTTTAAAAAATTTTAAGTATTAAGCTCTACCCCCAATGTGGGGCTCAAACTTATGACCCTAGACAGAGTCGCATGCACTACCATCTGAGCCAGCCAGGCACCCTTTTATAATATATATATATATATTTTTTTAAAGATTTATTTATTTATTTGAGGGGGGAGGGGCAGAGGGAGAGGGAGACAAGCAGACTCTGCCCTGGGCAGGGAGCCCAACCCAGAGCTCAATCCTGGGACCCTGAGGTCATGACCTGAGCCGAAATCAAGAGTCTGATGTGTCACTGATGTTTCACCCAGGCGCCCCTTATAATATATTTTTAAATCAACTTATTTTTATAGACAGGAGTCCCAAAGGAATATTGTCCCAGGGACCTACACACCCTAGAAATAGCCCTGGAAATGGGATTTTAGTGGAAGTGAGAACTCTTAGGGAGAATCATGAGATGGAGCCTGTCATGGTAAAGCATTTAGAAACTCAGTTGGAACTTATAAGGAAGGAGTCTGCACTCAAAATATGCAGGCAAATTGGCAAAGAGAGCTCAGTATTTGTGCATCCAGGCATTTCTTCAAGTTTCCCTCACAAAGGATTAAAGCCAAAAGTGGAATTAAAAAGGAAAGTTTCCTTCTTTGCAACAAACACTGGGATTTTATTTATTTGGGTCTATTCCCACTTAAGTTTCTCAGATCCTTCCTCTCACACTCAGAAAAATCAAAACTTCTTACTGTGTCCTGTGTGATCCCCAGTAATCTGGTCGCTGCCTACCTCTCTTAGTGCATCACCTACGGTTCTGCCCACTTGCGCTGCCCCTCTGGCCTCATACAGCCCTTCACAGAAGTTTGGCTTTTTGTTGGAATGTGCATGTTCTTCACCCTAGGTATTTGCAGGGGCCATGCCTTAATGAAGAAATACATATTTCTGCCCCAAAATGTTGCTTCTCAGAGAGTTCTTCCCTGACTCTGCTATTTTAAATACTCTCTTATTATATTTCTCATCTATTGTTTGCCCCACCTGCTAGAATGTGAGTTTCATTAAAGCAGGAAATATATATATCACATCTTGGCTTCTTTAACCATTCATCTATCAATGGACACTTGGGCTGCTTCCATATCTTGGCTATTGTAAAGAATGCTGCAGTAAACATAGGGATGCACATGTCTTTCTGATTTAGTGTTTTTATTTTCTTTGGGTAAATACAGAGTAGTGGAATTACTGGATCATATGGCAATTCAAGTTTTAACTTTTTGAGGAACCTCCATGCTGTCTTCCACACTGGCTGCACCAATTTACATTCCCACCAACAGAGCACAAGGTCCTTTTCTCCCCATCCTCACCAACACCTGTTGATTTTTGACTTTCTTATTTTAGCCATTCTGACAGGTGTGAGGTGAGAGCTCATTGTGGTTTTGATTTGCATTTCCCTCATGATAAGTGATGTTGAGCATCTTGCCATGTGTCTGTTGGTCATCTGCATATCTTCTTTGGAAAAATGTCTACTCATGTTTTCTGCCCATTTTTTTCATTGGATTATTTGTGGGGTTTTTTGGTGTTAAGTTGTATCAGTTCTGTGTTTTAGATATTAACCCCTTATTGGATGTATCAATTGCAAATATCTGTTCCCATTTGGCAAATTGCCTTTTTGTTTTGTTGATGATTCCCTTCACTGTGCCAAATTTTTATTTCGGTGTAGTCCCAGTAGTTTAATTTTGCCTTTGTTTCCCTTGCCTCAGGAGATACGCGTAGCAAAATGTTTCTGTGACCAATGTCAAAGAAATTACTGCCTATGTTTCCTTCTAGGAGTTTTATGGTTCCAGGTCTTTAATCCATTTTGAGTTTATTTTTGTGTATGGTCTAAGAAAATGGTCCAATTTCATTCTTTTGCATGTGGCTGTCCAGTTTTCTCAACACCTTTTGTTGAAGAGACTGTCTTTTCCCATTGCATATTCTTGCCTCCTTTGTTGTAGATTAATTGACCATATGAACATGGATTTATTTCTGGACTCTCTTGTGTTCTACTGACCTATGTGTCTATTTTTGTGCTAATACCATACTGTTTTGATTACTACAGCATTGTAACATATCTTGAAACCTGGGATTGTGATGCCTCCAGCTTTGTTCTTCTTTTTCAAGATTGCTTTGGATATTTGGGTCTTTTGTGGTTCCAAACACATTTTAGGATTACTTGTTCTAGTCCTATGAAAAATGCTGTTGGTATTTTTTTTTTATTTTTTATTTTTTTAAAGATTTTATGTATCCATCTGAGAGAGAGAGAATGAGAGAGAGAGAGAGAGCACATGAGGGGGGGGAGGGTCAGAGGGAGAAGCAGACTCCCCGCCAAGCAGGGAGCCCGATGCGGGACTCGATCCAGGGACTCCGGGATCATGACCTGAGCCAAAGGCAGTCGCTCAACCAACTGAGCCACCCAGGTGCCCCGCTGTTGGTATTTTAATAAGGATTGCATTAAATGTGAAGATTGCTTTGGGTGGTATGGACATTTTAACAGTATTGGTTCTTCCAATCCATGAGCATGGGATATCCTTCCATTTGTTTGGGTCATCTTCAGTTTCTTTCATCAAAGCTTTATAGTTTTCAAAGTGTAGGTCTTTCTCCTCTTGGTTAAGATTCTTTCTAGGTGTTTTATTTTTGGTGCAATTGTAAATGACATTGCTTTCTTAATTTCTCTTTCTGCTACTTCATTCTTAGTGTATAGAAATGCAATAGATTTCTGTATATTTTTATATCCTGTGACTTTACTGAATTTTTTTTTCAGTTCTAGTAGTTTTTTGGTGGAGTCTTTAAACTTTTCTATCAATAGTATCATGTCATCTGCAAATAGTGACAGTTTAACTTCTTCCTTACTAATTTGGATACCTTTATTCCCCCCCCCCTTTTTTTTGCCTGACTGCTGCAACTAGGACTTCCAGTACTATTTTGGATAAAAGTGGTGAGAGTGGACATCCTTGTCTTGTTCCTGATCTTAGAAGAAAGGCTCTCAGTTTTTTCCACTGATTATAATGTTAGCTATGGGTTTTTAAAAAAATAGGACCTTTATTATGTTGAGGTATATTCCCTCTAACCCCATTTTATTGAGAGTTTTTATCTTGAATGGATGTTGAATCTTGTCAAATGCATTTTCTGCATCTATTGAAATGATCATAGGGTTTTTATCCTTTCTATTGTTGATGTGATGCATCACGTTGATTGGTGAATATTGAACCACCATTGCATCCTGAGAATATACCCTACTTGATCATGCTAAATAATTGTTTTAAATATATTGTTTTTAGTTTGCTAATATTTTATTGAGGATTTTTATATCTATGTTCTATAGAGATATTGGGCTCTAGTTTTCTTTCTTTCTTTCTTTCTTTTTTTTTTTGTAGTGTCTTTGTCTGGCTTTGGTGTCCATGGCAATCCTGGATTCAGAATAAATTTTGGAGCTTTTATTCCTCTTCTGTTTTTTGGAATAATTTGAGAAGAATAGATATTAAATCTTCTTTAAATATTTGGTAGTTTCAGGGATGCTTGAGTGGCTCAGTTGGTTAAGCGTCTGCCTTCAGCTCAGCTTGTGATCTCAGGGTCCGGGGATCAAGTCCCACATGGGGCTCCCTGCTCAGCGGGGAGCCTGCTTCTCCCTCTCCCTCTGTCCCCCAGCTTGCACTCTCACTCTGTCTCTGTCAAATAAATAAATAAAATCTTAAAAAGAAATTTGGTAGTTTCACCTGTGAGTCCGTCTGGTCCTGGACTTTTGTTTGTTGGGAGTTTGTTGTTGTTGGGAGTTTTTGATTCCTGATTCAATTTCATTTGAACAAACTGTAATCAGTTTATTCAAATTTTCTATTTCTTCCTGATTCAGTTTTGGAAGGTCATATATTTCTAGGAATTTATCCATTACTTTTAGGTTGTCCAGTTTGTTGGCATATACTTGTTCATGATACTCTCTTATAATCCTTTGTATTTCTGTGGTATTTCTGTGCTATTTCTCCTCTTTCATTTGTGATTTTATTTGATTCCCACCCCTCACACACACTTCATGAGTCTGGCTAAACGTTTATCAGTTTTCTTGATCTTTTCAAAGACCTAGCTCTTGGTTTTCTTGACCTCTTCGACTTTATTTTTTTAGTCTCCATTTCATTTATTTCTGCTCTATTCCTTATCATTTCCTTTCTTCTACTGGCCTTTGATTTTGTTTTTTCTTCTTTTTCTAGTTCCTCTGAGTGTAAGGTTAGGTTGTTTGAGATTTTTCTTGCTTCCTGAGGTAGGCCTATACTAGTATAATCTGCCCTCTTCAAACATCTTTTGCTGCATCCAAAGATTTGGGACCATTGTGTTTTCCTTTTCATTTGTCTCATGTATTTTTTTAAAAATATTTTATTTATCTGAGAGAGAGAATGTGAGTGTTGAGGGGAGGGGCAAAGGGAGAGAGAATCTCAAGCAGACTCCAGGCTGAATGCAGAGCCTGACACAGGGCTCAGTCTCACGACCGCGAGATCGTGACCTGAGCCAAAATCAAGAACTGGATGCTCAACTGAGTGAGTCATCCAGGTGCCCCTGTCTCCATGTATTTTTTGATTTCCTCTTTGATTTCTTGGTTGACCTATTCATTGTTTGGTACCATGTTACTTAGCCTCCAGGTATATGTATTCTTTCCAGATTTTTTCCTGTGATTGATTTCTAGTTTAAGACTGTTGTGGTTGGAAAATACGCATGATATGATTTCAACCTTTTTGGATTTGTTGAGTCATAAGAAATTGGAAACATCCAAAATGTCTATTACAAAGGAATTGTTAATTATAATATCATTTAGTACTGTGAGCCCAAGAAAAAGGATGAGGTTAAAGTCTACTGAGAGAAAAGGCTGTTTGTGATACATTGGTAAGGTAAAAAAACAAGTTACAGAACATAATGCATGTTATCAACCTATTATGTAACACAAACAGTAAAACATACAATAAAAGAATGTAATGTATTTATCATATATATGCTTGTATATGCATTAGAAAATGACCAGAAGGTTGTGCATGAATAACCTGACCGCTGGGGAATGGGATTGTGGGAGGTAGGCTTATATTTTCTACTTTACATATTTCTCTTTTGAAGTTTTGTAATCACACTTTTAAAATAACACATTTTAAGCTTCACTTCTACAGTTCTTAGTTTTATTTATTTTTTAAAAGATTTTATTTATTCATTTGTCAGAAAGAGAGCAAGCGAGAGAGAGCACAAGCAAGGGGAGTGGCAGGCAGAGGGAGAAGCAGACTCCCTGCTGAGCAGGGAGCCCTATGTGGGGCTGGGTGCCAGGACCCTGGGATCATGACCCCCAGCTGAAGGCAGACGCTTAACTGACAGAGGCATCCAGGTGTCCCTACAGTTCTTAGTTTTAAAGCAAGGAATTAAAATGTCATCATGGGGCCGCGTCTCTCTCTCTCTGACAAATAAATAAATAAATAAATAAATAAATAAATAAATAAAATCTTTAAAAAAAATAAAAAATAAAATGTCGTCATGAATAAGAATTATTGCCAAAATATCTAGGAAAAAAAAAGTCTCAAAACAATAAAACTCTGCTCAGTGCCACACACAGAAAGGATTTAGTAAGTCATGTGATAAACCAACACTCCTACTGTCAAAGAAGCCAAAGTTGAGAGAACCCTGGGGCCCTTAATATCTGCTAGTTCTAGCTATTACCATCCAGATCCTTGCTTCCTGAAGGAGATTCACCGAGACTGAGAGATTAGAAATCAAAGCTCTATTTTATAACCACAAGAGGTTATTTTTTTAAAAAGCACAACATATTTATCATTTGTTTTTAAGAAATTTTTATTAATGATTTGTTTTTAATCATTCATTTTTAATAAAAACAGGCAGATAGTTGATGTAAAAGCAGTCTATTATATATGAGAAAAACACAAAAAAGATTACTCTTGATGTAGTGGGAATCAGATCTTTAAAGAGAACACTCATTTATCTCTTAGATCTACTGTCGAGTATTGGGTAGTCAGCCTAATTCTTTTTTCTGTGTTAGTTTTCATTTTTGAAGCTCAAAACTATCTCACCGTCTCTGGTACCAATGATATGTGAAAGCATAAACTACAAAGAAAGAGGGGTTTATCCTGGGGTTAAAATTTCAGATATTCTGAGATTCAAAGAGAGTCAGGTTTTGTAATGTCATAGTATTTTCAGAGGTTATGGAAAGGGCAGAAAGTATAGTGTCCACTCTTGGTGGATAGAAGAGCTATACAAAGGACAGAATCAAGCAAGAAACTACAGAATACCGCTGCGCTGTGTGGGGCTGCTGAAAAGGGAGAAGCCAGTGAAAGCTTCCAAATGCTGAATTGCACAGAAGTAGCCTCTTTGTCCTTCGGAGCACTGCGGCCTGCTTAAACCTCGCCTCCCAACTGCTAGCTCACATGGTGTACATGTTGACAAGGTCTTCAGCCTTCCCCGTGTAAATAACTTCTCTTTGTATTTACTCTCAAGGAGGTGGCTTTGTTCCCCTTGAAGCAGAAAGGAAAAAAATAAAATATCTGAAGAAAAGAGGCCTTTTGAGTATGTTTATGTAAGCATAGAAGTTTTTAAGGGGCATGGAACGAAGAATGGATCTGACTGTGAAAGCTACATTAATATTCTTGAGAAAGACAGGTAATTAGTCTTGTTCCTTTGACTGCGGCTGATGTCAAACTAATGTTTTTTTTGTTATATGAACAGTATTGAAAATGTGAAATTAAGCTTTGAAGCATTGATTCTAAACTTAGGTTTACATCATGAAGGTGCATACATCTCTGGCTGGAGCTCAATTATTCATTTCATTTTGATTTTGTGGCCAATCACTGCTTCAAATTGAATGTTCTGTAAGTGATTTATAGCTGCCAAGGCACGTTCAGGAAGAAATCTGTATAAAAAAAAAAGATGAAAAATTTTTGACACGAGAGTTCTTTTTTGTTGTCCTTTAAAATACGGAGAGTTATCTGGTTTGCATTTAATCTTCCTGTGTTCCTCCTTTCTTCCTTCACATCTACCCGTCTCGTGTGTGTGTGTGTGTGTGTGTGTGTGTCTTTTAATACTTACAGTTCAAATACTGTGGACATATAAAGAAAACACTGATATATACCACTCTTCAAACCTTCTCATATTAGTGAAATCTTATAGGAGATTTCATATGATAAAGATGCGAAACTGAAGGTCTGGACTTATTGCTGAAACTGTCAATGAATCCTGATAGGAAGCATTCACAGAAAGACACCACCAGAAATCCATCACTCTGTCTCTCCTTAAATATTCACTGAATATCTATTATACACCTTCTAATAAGCTAGACAAAAGTACTCAAAAAACAGCCACGGCCTGAGCAGCTTACTGTTGAGCTGAGAGACTAAGAGGAGAGGAGAGGTTGTCTCGGAACAATGGATGAGAAATATCAGCCTTCTCTAACTAAGGGCTCTGACTGTGAGGAGGATTCATGTGGGCTGGAATAGTGAAGGAGAACTTCCGAAGTGTTCAAGGACGGGTAAGATTTGAGTAGGCAGATGAAAGGAAGAGCATATGTGTGAATATAAGAAAGCAGATGTAACACATTCTGCAAAGAAAGTCATACTAAAAACCACTTTGGTGTTGTTGACTAATGCAAGATTTACATCCTTGCCTCAGGTCGGGGGGAAGAAGGATGGGAGCAGGGAGAAAGGCAAGTATAAGAGAACTTGTACGGGCCTTCTAACTATCCTCACAAAGAAACCTCCATACTAGTAATTGCATCTGCTCAGAAAATTGTCTATCTCTGTAAAAGGAATTATATGCGAAGAAGATTAACAATAAGTGCCTGTTGTTGAGGAACAATCCATCAGGACAGCTCCACAATAATACCAAATATTTTGAGACTCTTGTTTATTCTCTAACTCTGACAGTATGACTATGCTTAGTATCTTGTTCATAAGCAAATATGCTATGGTTTTTATTTTTTCAATATTAATATGACGTGTTTTGAGCCCTAAGAGAGGAGGAATCCCATGAAAACCCTTTCCTACAGTTGCTTAGCAGTAAGACATTTAGTCAACTCTTGAGACGATGTTGCCATGAGGTCGAGGTTATGCTAACTTAAGTTAGTCTATTGAAGCTAAAATGGAAGACTGAAATTGATGCAGCAATGCAGCTTGTCCCCTGTTCTTGAATTGTTCTATTCCAAGGTAGCACAGTTTATGTGGATTGGTTTCAGAATGACCCAAGGTCTTGTGAAATTATAGTTATCGTCTCATTGATACAATTTTAATCTATCGTAAACTGTCCCTCAGAAGAAAGCTGAGATTATGTCCTCTGGGTAAATAATCCTATCTCTTCTTAGCATTTTTTAAAAGAGCTTTTTTTTTTAAATTATTTTTAAGTGACCTCTACAACCAGTGTGGGGCTTGAATTCACAACCTTGAGATCAAGACTTGCATGCTCTACAGACTGAGCCAGCCAGATGCTTTTTTCCCCTAGAATTCAATGTAAGTTCTGCTTCCTAGGTCTTTAATATCTGACTTCTGTGCTTTTTTAATGGCAGGGGCTTTACTTGCATTATGTTATTTTTGTGGTATGCTCAGAAAGGAGGTATTAGCACCATCTCCATTTTATATATGGAAAATCTGAGGCCACAGAGGTTAAATAACTCATCCATGGTCAAAGAACTACTAAGTGGTAAACTGGTTTTTCATCTTAGGTGGAGCCTTCATTCTTAAGCACTTTATCATATTGTGTTCCTTTAAAAACTATCCTTGCTTCAGTTAGAACAGCCTCCAGCAGAGATGATATGGAAATCAGAGAGGTGGCAGAGAATATCATCTAAGTACTGAAAAACAAAAAACTATCAATCTAGAGTTCTATATTCAGTGAACATATCTTTCAGAGCTCAGGGCAGAATAAAGAATTTGTTAAACATACACAAGGCAAAAGAATTCACAATCAGCAGAACGTCTCTGAGAAAATGTTAAATGATACTCTTCGGGCAGAGGGAAAATGATACCAGAAAGAAGTCTGGATCTACACAAATGAATAAAGAGCACCAGAAATGTTAACCACATGGATAAACATTTAAGAATTTACCTTGTTATTTAAAGCTCTTTAAAAAGATGTTCGCTGTTTAAACAAACAAAAACGATGTAATGTGTGTTTTTTTTTAAACATATTTAGAAGTAATATGTATGACAATCAGAGCATAAGTCAGAGGGGAGAGAGCGAAGTATACCATTGGAAGGTTCTTAGACTATACGTGAAGTGGTATAATATCATTTGAAGGTTGACTGTGATAAGTTAAAGACACATACTATGAATCCTAAAGCAATAACTAAAGTAACAAAACAAAGAATTATAGCTAGTAAGCCAAAAAAGGAAATAAAATGGAAACATGAAAATATTCAATTAAACCGAAAGGAGGCAGAAAAAGAGAAAAAAGGAACCAAAGATAAATGGGATAAATAGAAAACAAATAGCAAGCTTTAAACTTAGCTTTAAATTTAACTATGTCAACAATCATATTAAATGTAAAGAGTCTAGGGGCGCCTGGGTGGCTCAGATGGTTCAGCATCTACCTTCGGCTCAGGTCATGATCCCAGGGTCCTGGGATCGAGTCCCGCATGGGACTCCCTGCTGGGTGCAGCGCCTGCTTCTCCCTCTCCCTCTGCCATTCCCTCTGCTTGCGCTCTCTAGCTCTGTCTATCTCTCTGTCAAATAAATAAATAACATCTGTATAAATAAATAAGTAAATAAAGAAATAAATGTAAAGAGTCTAAAACCCCCAAGTAAAAGGGGTTTTAAAAAATTGGATTTAAAAAAAAAAAGAACAAGCTATATACCMCCTACAAAGACACATTTCAAATATAAGGAAACAGGTTAAGAGTAAAAGAACAGAATAGGATATACTAAGATAACATCAATCTACAGAAGCTGAAGTGGCTATGTTCATATCAGTATATTTTACAGCAAAGTATGTTTCCAGGGATAAACAAGGTTATTTCCAACATGACAGAATAGTTAATCCATCTAGAGGACACAATAATCCTAACTATTATGCACATAATAACAGGGCTTCAAAATATGTGAAGCAAAAATGGAAAGAAAAGTAAATAGACAAATTCACAATTATAGCTAGAGATTTTGAGACTCCTTTCGATAACTGATAAAACAAATAGTCAGAAAATCAGTAAAAACATAGAAGATTTGAACAACACTGTTAACCAATTTGACCTAAGCTGATATTTACAGAACACTCAACAATACAGAATACTCTTCTCATTCTTTTTGGGTGCATATGGAACACTTATCAAGATAAACATATCCCAAGCTTAAACATGTCTCAATAAATTTAAAATATTAAAGTCATACGAAGTAATTAAATTAGAAAACAGAAAAATCTCCAGAAAAGCTCCAAAAAGCTAGAAATTAAAAAATGCATTTCTAAGTAACCCAGGATACAAAAGGGAAATTAGAAAGTATTTTGAACAGAATAGAAATGAAAACATAACATGTTAGAATTTGAGAGACAGAACTGAAAACAGTACACAGGGAAACTTTATAGTATTAAGTGCTTATGCTAGGAAAAAAAAAATCAGTGGGCTCAGTTTCCACATTAACAAACTAGAAAAAGAAGGGAAAATTAAATGAAAAATAGAATAAAAGAAATAATAAAGATCAGAAAAGATATTAGTGAAGTAGAACACATGAAAAATAAAAAAAAAATACATAGAAAATAAAATAAACCAAATGCTAGTTCTTTGGGAAAAAATCAATAAATTGATAAACCTCTAGATAGACTGAAGAGAATAAAAAATCAAAAACTACAAATTGCCACTACCAGGAATGAGATATCCTAAAGATATTACAAGTACAATAAGGGAAGATTATGAATAAATTCATGCCAATAAATTTGACAACTTAGATGAAATGGACACATTCCCTGAAGGACACACATTACCAAGAACAAATAAGTAGCCTGAATAGCCCTATAGGTTTTAAAGACATTAGATTTGTAGTTAAAACTTGTCTATAAAGAAAACAATAGGCCCAGATGGCTTCACTGGTGAATTCTACCAAATGTTTGAAGAAAAAATGCCAATCCCACACAAGCTCTTCTGGAAAAGAGAAGAGGAGGGCATTCTTTCCAACTCATTCTATGAAAATCAGACAAAGACATCACAACGCAGGGGTAGCTTATTCTTTAAAATTAATCAGTATAGGGGCGCCTGGGTGGCTCAGTCATTAAGCGTCTGCCTTTAGCTCAGGTCATAATCCCAGGGTCCTGGGATCAAGCCCCACATCGGGCTCCTTGCTCAGCAGGAAGCCTGCTTCTCCCTCTGCCACTCCCGCTGCTTGTGTTCCCTCTCTTGCTCTATCTCTCTCTGTCAAATAAATAAATAAAATCTTAAAAAATAAATAAAATTAATAAAATTAATCAGTATAATACACCGTATCAACAAATGGAAGTGAAAACGGGAAAAAAAAATATGATCTTAACACAGTTAGTGAAAGCATTTGATAAAAACTCTCATCAAAATAGTAATAGAAGGGAACTTCCTCAACATGATAAAAAGCATCTATGAAAAAACATCTACAGCTAACATACTTTATTGTGAAATATTTAATACTCTTCTCTTAAGCTTAAGAGGAATACTTGGATGTATGCTTTTACCAGTCCTATCTAACACTGCATGGAAAGTTCTAGTCGGTGCAATAAGGTAAGAAGAAAAAAAAACAAAACCATACAGATTGGAAAAGAAGAAGTAAAAGTGTCTTTATTTGCAGACAATATGATCATCTGAAATAATCGATAAAAAAATCTGTTAGAATCTACAAGAAACTACTAGAAATGAATTTAACAAGGGTACTAAATACAAGATCAAAATGCAAAAATCAAACACATACTAGTAAACAAACAATGGGAAATAGAAAACATTTTTTGAATGCCATTTGCAACAGCATCAAAACCATGAAATACTTTGGGATACATTTGATAAAAGGTATGTAAGACTGTATGCTGAAAACTATAAAATGTTGTGTAGAGATACTAAAGAAGAGGAAAAAAAAGGAAAGATATTTTATGTTCTTTGTTTTCGTGGATTGGAAGACTCAATGTTGTTAATGTCAATTCTCCCCCAGTTGATCAATAGATTCAATGCAATTTCCATCAAAATTCCAGCAGGCTTTTAAATAGACCCTTTATTTTTAATTACATTGTGTTCTCTTTAAACTGTCTTTCCTTCAGTTGGAATGGTTTCTAGCAAAGATTAAACTGAGATGGTAGACGTGGTAGAGAAAAGGAATCATTCTTTTTTTTATAGACTGAAAAACGCAGTAACAGAGAAAACTTAACTGTTCTCGCCAGGCATGGGGCGGGGGCCGGGGAGGGGGTAGTTTCCACAGCAACTTTCACAGCTGAAAGACTCTTCATCATAATGATAGCACTACTGGTGTTTTAGCATTTTAGATGTTTTGTGCTGTACTTACTTGTCTAGTATTATATAGATATTGAAATATGATGGAACAAAAATCATCTTCTTATTGGTAAGTATTCCATCTATCAAGCTTCTTGCAACTGCATCTGTTTCCAAAAGAGGCCATAGTCTGTGATTAAGAAGAAAAAAGTTTGGTTCTTTTTGTTGTTGTTGTTTTAATTATCAAAGGCAGGAAAATTACCTTATCCTGTCACCAAATTAGGATTTAAAAGGTTCCAGGATTCACTGAACAAATGTCACCTGCTCCCACCCACCCCACACGTGCCATGGGGATGTTTTGTTCTCACAATCTTAAACTTTCACACCCAGTGGGCATGTTTCATGGCTCACTCAGTTAAAATATCAGAAGGGTGGAGGGGCGCCTGGCTGGCTCAGTTGGTTAAGCATCTGATTCTTGGTTTCTGCTCAGGTCATGATCTCAGGGTCCTGGGACGGAGCCCCAAGATGGGTTCTGTGGGGAGCCTGTTTGAGGATTCTCTCTCTCCCTCTTCCTCTGCCCTCCTCATGTTCATGCTCTCTCTCTCTCTCCCTCTCAAATAAATAAATACATCTTTAAAAATTATATCAGGGGCGCCTGGGTGGCTCAGTCGCAGCGTCTGCCTTCGGCTCAGGTCATGATCCCAGGGTCCTGGGATCGAGCCCCACGTCGGGCTCCCTGCTCAGCGGGAAGCCTGCTTCTCCCTCTCCCACTCCTCCTGCTTGTGTTCCCTCTCTCGCTGTGTCTCTCTCTGTCAAATAAATAAATAAAATCTTCAAATAAAGTTAAAAAAATAAAAAAATATATCAAAAGGGTAGAGAGGAATTGGAGATATAGGTGAAGAGGCTCCAGGCAAGGAAGAGTAGCAGGTGGGATTATTCATGGACAGAAAGGGAACATCTGACATCTTTCTTCAGGGCTCGTGGGATACAAAGCTATTGCCAAGCATACTTTCTTTCTTCTGGAGTTATCCCATAAAGCTGGATTGTTGTTGTTGTTGTTGTTGTTGTTGTTTTTGAAGATTTTATTCATTTGTCAGAGAGAGAGAGCAAGCATGCACAAGCAGGGGGAGCCGCAGGCTGAGCAGGCAGAGGGAGAAGCAGGCTTCCCGCTGAGAGGGAAGCCCCCAGGGAGCCCGACTCGGGGCTTGATCCCAGGACCCTTGGATCATGACCTGAACCGAAGGCAGATGCTTAACGACTGAGCCACCCAGGTGTCCCAAAGCTGGATTGTTTTGAAGGCATTTAATTCCTGAGGTCCATCTCTGGATTGCCTATGCTACAATTGAATGAGAGTTCAAGATATGCACAGGGAGTATCGCATTCTGGAGGTGTGACCTTGCATATACTGAAGACTACACAGTCTTGAGAAGCATTTATAACCACAGGCTCAGTATAGAATTACCACTAGTGCAAGATGATGACAAGAAATTAAAATGTAAATGGATTGAAAATGTTACATCAAAACTAGGAAGTCTGGGCACGGGTTGAATGGAAAAAGGTTGCATAGAAGAGCTGAGTTATAACTTCCTTCCCTGACACGTTCTGTGATTTACTACAGATTATTATGTGATTGAGGTTTCCATGGCATTGAGTAGCAAGCCAGCAGAGAGTAATAGAAATCAATACCTTTCTAAATTATTGGGTTCTGCCTCTTCCCTCCCTGATTTTTCCTACCTGGTTTCTTCAACCCAGTATCTGAGCCAAGCCTAACATTAGTGTATGAATATTTTAGCCTTTGCCAATGGGATTCAGAATCCAGCAGTGTGGGTCAATCTTCAGCTTTGCCTGTCAGCCCCTAGAGTCACTCCCAGGCATCCACATTACCTGGAATCACACTAGACTTACTCTTCTCATCTCTTGTGTCTTCCCCACCCAGCGGACCTGGTACACTTGGCCCACACTAAGCCTGAATGCTTACCAAGAAGGTTTTTTAGGCCCAATTTGCTGTTTAAGAAAACTGAGTCCAGAGTCCCAATCATACCACAGTATTTACTTAAATATCATGTACTTGTTAAGTGCCTATGGTCTAGCACTATTAAAAACTCCACTGCCAGGGAGTGACCACAGCTCCAGAGACCACATAGCTAAATCAGAGTTCAGAGTCAGTAGCTTCAAATGAGGCTAAGTTTAAAGGAGAATTTGTTAGCTCTTTTGAATGAATATATTTGGACTAATTCCCCTTTAGTAATAAATTGGCTTCAGATGAGCAAGCTTAGTGTATTTTGTTAACCTGCAGCAGAATATATATACCCGAATCGAGGCAAACTGGGGAAGGTGTCTGAATTTTAGGGCCCATCTCCTCATTTCTGCTTTGTTTCCTCTCCTTTCAGGATCAGTTTCTCCTCTCTTACGGTTTCAAATCCTCCCTTACCAGAGACAAAGTTCTCATAGAAATTCATCTTGATTAAAGGGTTAGGGGCTCAGTTTATTGCTGCTCCTAAAAGCATCTGCGTATTTATGGAGGACAAGGAGGTAATGGTGATCACATGCTGGGATTATATTTAATACATCAGTGTTTTCCAAACCTGTCTCCACACTTACCTGGCAGGTATGCTCGTAAAGCAAAGCAAAGCAAAGCAAAGCAAAGCAAAACAGAACATCTCATTCTTGGAGCTCATCTCAGTCTACTCAATAAGAATCTCTAAGGAAGACCCATAGAGTGTTTATTTTCTATGGAAGCACAGGTGATGATTCTTAGGACCAGACAAGTTTGAAAAATGTTGGAGCACTTCCTGCTAGCACCATGGAAGATGGAAAAGGGGTGTATACTTGTACCTTTCCATACTCTGAGGAGGATGAACCATGAACGTGCGGGGGATGGTACATAACATTCATTTTTGGGGTGGGGTTCCTAGGAGAGGACACTCTTGACATCCCTGAGCGCACCTCTCCAGCCTGTCCCACCCCCTCTCATTCCCTCTTGGCACCTGAGTGTGTTGAACCTTTCACCTGGACACAGATAAACACCCAATTGCCTAACTCGTTGGCAGTTGGTCACTCCTGCCAGTCATCAATGCATTTCCCCCCTTTATTTATCTAATTTCAAAGTGAAAACTTAAAGGCAGTACAACATTAAGACGAAACATTTTTCCTTTTTCGTTTTTTTCCTATTTTCTCAGTTGATCCACCTAAACATTTCTTGTACAGATTTCATATCAATTTCTCATGCCGTATTTTCATCCTAACTTGACTTTGACCTCACCTTGTGCTTGGGTTTTTGGTGAACCCAGTATTCACAAAAACTGGGCAGAGACATGAGGTTTTGATTCCGGTTTTCCCCAAGGTTTCAAGTTCTAATGTCAGAGCTCTGTGGAAGCCGACAGCAGCAAATTTGCTGGAACTGTAAGAGAATTACCACCATCATTGCTAGATTTCTGTAAGAAAGCAATGCCGGTTTGGTTTGAGAACAAGTAGAAGCCAATGTCCCAAATCTTCCACTTGGTCATCAATTTTCATTTACATTTTCTTACATGATTTTACAGAATTCTGAACGTACCGATTTCTTACTTAGCAATGATAGCAATAGAACGAATCCTAGTAATATATTACCTGGCTTACTGTTCACTTTTCCACCCTAGTGTAAGGTTTTCCATTCAATCTTCAAACTGTTTTCTGATTAGTTTTAATTGCTATTTTTATTTTTAAAAATATGAAACAGGTAAAACATATGTAGAAAAACTATGTAATAATATCTACACTGAAACTTCTGTGGGACTCTCCACATTTCTCTTCTCTTTCTTATTGAGTTCCTAGTTTCTCTCTTTATCCTGGAGGCCTCTTTGACTTCTTAATTTCATTGTCAAAATCTGGAGTAAAAAGACTTTAGGTGGTATGGGTGTGCCTTTAGCATATCACTTTATCTTTGATTTTCTCATTTTTAAATGCAGGTTATAAAATATAGGGCTGTCTTGAGAATTAGATTGTATAGCATATGCCTTATAACTTCATTACCTATAAGAATCTATATAAATGTTCATTGTATTTTTGACCCAGGTGACAATAAAAACAGTAAAATTAAAGGCCAGCTGCTTTCTTAAGGAAGAAGCAAAAAAGGAAAAGTATTACATTGGGTTTCCACATTTCTAAACATTAAAACAATAGCAAATGTTTAATCTGTGAAATTCTTACTTGTGTTTTAAGAGGGTAGAGGCCGTTTGAAACAACCATGTGTGTGCAATGACCCCTAACTGACACTGAAATTTAACTATAGTGACCACATTCAGCGTCAGAAGTAATTTTGTCCATGACTCAGTTTAACCTTGAACATTATGTACAGGCACATAATAAATCTATTAATTACCCACACGCACACCTTCCCACTGATACTCATGTGTTGGCTGTTACAAAAGGAACTGGACCAGATGTTAGCAAGTTAAATTTTCTATGAGACTGATATGAAGCCGAAGTAAGCAAATGAGATGCCATTGGAGTTTACAAGGAAGAGAGATTTTGCAAAGAGCGCATCCTCAGGGCTCCCAACCTTTTCTCTTTGTGTCCTTGGTAGATCATGGAGTGTACTATCTATATCTTTTAATTAGCTAGAGGCTTTCTCTCAATCTCTCTCTCTCTCAACACACACTATCTTTCATGGCATGAGCACAGTGGATAATGTTTTGGTCCAGGGCTCACTCCGGTTAGCTAATCTTGGGTACGCAGGTGATGCACACGTTTATGTTCATTTGGACTTCTGTATGTTTTACTTCTTAGTCTGTGGTTCCCTGTTTCTTTTATCAACATGTACTCATTCCAGGATACAATGGAAACATACTTGGCATTACATTTCATTGCTCTATAGAGGAGCTTTCAGAAATCTAAAAATATTTTAACAATTACAACCAGTTTCATTGTTTTAGGAGAAGTCATTTTATAAAAGTTTATTCTAGACTACTATGTCAATTCTGTAAGTAACCCTGCTATGAGGATTGGAATCTAAGGTCTAATAAACCCTTGAAAGAATATATATATATACACACAAACACATACACACATATATATGTATATATATAGTTATATAGTTATATTATTGCTGGAAAATAATACTTACCAATATGGAATAAGATAAGGAATCACTCCATGGCCACACACTGAAGCCACTGTGACAATGTGGCCATGATTTCTCTTCATCATGGACGGAAGAAGTGCTTTTGTGATCTTAAAGATCATTGCAGGAAGAAAAAAAAATGGCACAGGTGTTAGGTTTCTAAATTAGGTAGTTCTCTTTTGAAGAAAAGAATAGCATTTGAGACAACTTTTAAGATGAAATGAAACACGTGTCAGTATTCCATGATTACTTCCATATAAATGACAGAAATGAAAAAGATTGAAATGTATTTGCTTAAGGTGGCATTGAGGGCTGTGTACTAAATATCACATGCCAAGAACTCGTCTTAATATTTCCCATTCCTTCCTGGGGCGCCTGGGTGGCTTGGTCAGTTCAGTGTCCGACTCTTGATTTTGGCTCAGGTCAAGATCTCAGGGTCATGAGACTAAGCCCCGTGGTGGGTTCTGCGCTTAGTGCAGAGTCTGCTTGAGATTCTTTCTCTTCCTCACCCCCTGCTCATGTGCTCTTGTGCTCTCTCTCTCCCTCTCTCTAAATAAATAAGTTAATTAATTTAAAAATCTTTTTTTAAAGATTTTATTTATTTATTTGAGAGAGAGAGCATGAGCAGGCTGAGGGACAGAGGGAGAAGCAGACTCCCCGCTGAGCAGGGAGCCCAACATGGGGCTCAAACCCGGGACCTTAGGATCATGACCGGAGCTAAAGGCAGACACTTAACCAACTGAGCCACCCAGGTGCCCCAATAATTAAATCTTAAAAAAAAAATTCCCCCATCTTCCCTTCAGAAGGAATCAAATATCTCCTTTATGGATATATCATCTGAATAATATCAAGGGAAAAATTCAGTGTTTTCAGAACGGAAAAGATCCGCTATGGTAATCTGGTATCATGTAATTTTCTTTGGTTTGGGGCTTTATCATTCTAATGAGAAGAATTGAAATCTTGTGTAACTATATCAAGTTAGGTAGAAAAAGCTGAGTTTTGTCCTATCCACAATCATTATCCATCATGATTAGATTTAGTGTCTCCCTATTTGTAACACTGTGTATTATATATTGATGTTACAGGAAACAAAAAGTCATTCTTTATCTCCAAAAAGCTTTCACTGTTTTGAGAGAAATATCAATATTTTATGAGAATTTTATGAACACACGCTATGGACCCTATACAAATCCACAGAGCCAAAACTGCCAAACTAAGCCACTCCTAAATTTCTGACTCACAGAAACTCTGAAAGGAAAACACACACTTATTGTTGCTTTCAGCTATTAAATTTTGATATAATTTGTTATGCAGCTATAGATAACCAACACACGAGGTCTCTATGTAGTTTGGTGGGCGTAATAATCAATCCTCATTAGCACGTGTGAGTGATTGGTGCAGCTGCGGGGGAACACATCTCTTTTTCTTCTCTTCCAGAGTCCAGATTTGCTCTAGGTTCTATACTTAATATTGAGGCACTGGGAGATTAATCCATATAAATGCTTTCTACAAAGTCGTATTTCAGTTTTCTGATCAGTAATTATAAGAGGTCTGTAGAGCCATCTATCTAAGTTCGGGCACAGGCCTAGAGCTTATCCGAGTCCCAGGCAGAAAAGTTCCTAATCCCGATGTACAGTCAAGTAGTGATTTCTGTTGTCCTTTCAGTTCTAAAATTCCATGGTATGAGGTCACAAGTGAAGGTATATTGTATATATTTCCCCTAAAGCCCTGAAAAGATGTACACTGACAACCTTAGCATAGCTCCACAAATATACTGAGCACTTGGTCCATCTAGGCCATGTTTTGTGTTAGATTCCTGGATAAGAGAGACCAACGAGCCTACATTCTGGTGAGTTGTGTCCCTTCAAACTCTGTGCCCTTCTGTCAGAGACTCTCCCACTCAAATTAATTTGGTGATTCTTGATTTAAAGCAAATATAAAGGTGTGAACTTAACTACAGACTTCATGTACCTTAGGGGGAGGTGTGAGAAATGCACAAACCAGAAATGTTTCTCACACTCACCCAAAAGTGTCCTAGGATGTTGACCTCAAAAGTTTTGGTAATCTCTTCGTCCTTGGTACTAAGAAGGTCAGCTGGATATATTGTCCCAGCATTATTCACCAGGATGGTTACATCTCCCACTTCTTTCTTTACCTTTGAAATGGAAAAAAACACATTCACTGGATGTGTTATAGAAACTCAAAGTTTTGGGGGAAAAAAAAAGAAAAGAAACTCAAAGTTTCGGGGCTGATGTCATCCAGGGATTAGATTCTTTAATCCACTTGATGAGATCTCTCCGAGTTCAGGCAGGAAAAAGACTTGTCTATAAAGTGAAATTAATATTGGTGTCAATTAATTGATATAATCAGTCCTGACCAAATATGTTCTTAGTGCTGAGTAATCTTGCTTCTACCACCTACTAGCCATGTGACCATGGACTGGCTAAGCCCTCTCAACCTCCAGTTGCTTATCTGGCAAATGAGGTCGATAGGGTTATTGTAGAGATTCAAGGATGCAGTCGTTTATCAGAGTGCTTGGTTCACTGTATTTGATATCTACTCTTTTAAAAACTGTTATAATAACTATTAACAATTCATTTTCTGTAGAAGACTAGGAGCAACATAAATAAAATCCCCTTGGGAAAAAAATTACAGATAAAAAAAGAATTACTGCAAAAGTAATAGGACTAAATTGAAACTAGAAAGTGGTCCTTTCTCCTGGGACTAAATCTCTTCTCCGTCACTCCGTACCACTGCTCAAACTTCTGATCGGAAAGAAACTGACCGATAATATGAAACAGTAAGAATAGGCAGAGTTGAGTGGATTCTATGCAAGGAAAAAATAAATGCCCTTCCTTCTTCATACAACTTGCTCAGTTCTAATCTAAATCAGGCAGCCAAAAAGAACCGTTACATTTTCTATGTCAATGGATACAAGATTATCTGAAGAAATCTGTGTTCTGAAGTCTCACTTGCTTTACAGAGTTATAAACGTCTTCTCGGTCACCGCAGTCCACCACATACGCGTGCGCAGTGGCCCCCAGTCGCCTGCATTCGGCTGCCGTTTCCTCAACACCGCGCTATAATTGGAAAAGACAAATGCAGAAAGAGGTAGGTCAGTTAGGGAACAAGAGTGGGAGAGAAAGAAGTGGAGAAGAAGTTTCTTTAAAGATTAAAATCCATGTCCAAAATGCCCTCCTTGTTTGTTACGGAAGTTTCACGAGAGACGCTGCTTGCCTAATGGACCAAGAGATTTTACCTGGCTTTTCTGCCGGAGTGCTCCTACCGGTCACGTGTTTTCACCTTGTTTGGCTTCATTCTCAACAGCCATTCTGAGTCAAAGCGGAAACAAACAAACAAACAAAAGTCCTTCATGTTTCTCTAGCTTTTTATCTTGGGTTAGAGGGTTCTCCAGCAGGCCGTTTTTCTAAAGCAGGCTGCTCTCACAGCTAGAACATGCTCGAAAGATGTTACTCTTTGTGGGGTCATGGAGATGTTTGAGGACACAGAAGAGAAAACTCAGTTTTTCATTTAACATGTATTTGTTGAGCACCAACCATATCATAGGTAGTAAAGCAACTCTAAACGAGTGGTAATTTTAAACTCTATGCCTCTGCCTGTCATAGGTTTCTCCATGATTCTAATTTAACCCTCTAGGAGGGAAGGAGAAAGAGGGATCCTCATTTGAGGAAGACCTTCATAGGGAGACAAACTACCCTTGGGGATATAATCTTGTGTGCAAGTGTTCTGGAGTGAAAATGGGGAAGGGCCACTAGATAGAGTCTCATCTATGTAACAACTTCGCAAGTATAATAATAACTTTATAGGAACTTTGTAAAACTCCAGGACATGGCGATGGAGAAACTTATTTTCAGCCTAAATTCAAAGACCTTTTTTCCTAAGGTAAAATTGTCCTGATGTTTCTTGACCTGCATTTCTGGAAAATGAGAATTCTTTTCAAGTTTTGACCTCTGTTGATTTTTTTGACCTCTGTGGATTTATCTCAATCAAATACCACTTTTCTTCTCACAATTTATAGACTCTTCTCTATGATGAAGAGGCAAGGACAGCTGCAAGCCCTTTTCTCACACTGGGATGTTAGTTGTGTGGCTGTTGCTTGGGACAATCCCTGAATGAGTGGCAGGGGGGGCTCCCTTAGCCAGCACGCCGCCTCCCTTGGGTCCTCCATATCTCACTACCTCAGGCTAAGCCCCGGAGCAGAAGCCTGAAATCCCAAAGAATAGACGCGAACAGAAATTAGGACATGTAGGGCGCCTGGGTGGCTCAGTTGGTTAAGCAACTGCCTTCGGCTCAGATCATGATCCCGGAATCCTGGGATCGAGTCCCACATCGGACTCCCTGCTCGGCGGGGGGTCTGCTTCTCCCTCTGACCCTCCCGCCTCTCATGTGCTCGCTCTCTCACTCTCTCTCTCAAATAAATAAATAAAATCTTAAAAAAAAAAAAAAAGAAAAGAAATTAGGACATGTAGTCACAGAGTCAGTGTCCCCTCATAGCCTTTTGGGGGTTGCAGAGGAGGGTGGAGGGAGGACAGGAGCTCTTTCACCAATTTAGGCTTCACCTGGTAGCTTGCTCATTGTCAGATTACAAGACCCACCATGCATTCTTTTGTCTCTCGATGCATGGTCAATAGAGAGCATTAGTAACCAGAGCTTTCATCAGAGGCTTTGAAGAATTAAAAATGTGTCAGTCTTATAAAGGAGCTACAGAACCGCAAAATGTAATGCCTTGTCTTTGTGTAAGCAAAATAGTTGCTTTAGCTTCAACTCCGGCTTGCACTGTTTACTCCACTTTTCAGAGTTTTCCTAAAGCAACAGTTTAGATTGAGGGCAAACCGCTAGCATGATTCATTAGGTAAGGCAAAAGAAGCCAGCCTTCGCAGAAAGGGAGTTGGCGCCTTCCACAGGGAAAGGAGATCTGAGCTACATTTGCAGCCTTAGAGTGAATCATTTAATACCTGTAATGTTTAACCATAAAATCCAAGGATTCAAAGAAATCCTGTGAGGTTAGGTGACTCATCCTTCAGGCAGAATCTTAAATAAGTCATTTTTATTCCTGGTCACTGGAACTTTAAAAAATGTAGTAAGTATAATCCTCTCCCCAGAAACACACATCTTTTTTACTAGATTTTATCAAGTCTTTTTCATGGATCGATACTTATTTCTATCTTTTGGATGAATGCTTGAGAACAGCAGACAACAGTTGTCTCAATTTGTAAATTCTTGTCCTCTTCTAAAAAGTGCATTGGAATCTCTTCAAGGACCAAGCCGATGCCAAATCACTTTCATGTATATCAACTCATCTATTAAATGCCTGTGTCTGTTACACGGAAATGTATCAACTTTTCCTTGTATAGTATTCTTTACTGACTGGAAAGAACCAGAGAAGAATTACTTTTCTAAGTCCAAGTGACATTTCTTTTTAAAGATTTTACTTTTAAGTAATCTCTACACTCAATGTGGGGCTCGGACTTATAACCCCAAGATCAAGAGTCAACATGCTCCACCAACTGAGCCAGCCAGGCGCCCCCGAATGACATTTTTGAAGGCTTTAAGAAATAGGGGCCAACTGGACGTGATAGCAAAGAACATCACAGAGTAGTAATATAATGGCAATTAAGATCTCACTGTGATTTGTGGAAAACCTGATTCTTAAAACTTTACAATTTTTCCAGTCTTAAAATCCTGTAACATTTTTCTGTGTATATTTTCATGGCCTTACCAGAATTCACGTTTAGGGGAAATGATACAAAATTTCAGTTATTTCAGTTTTGAGTACTAATACAGTGTTAACAAATAACAGTACAAGAAAAATATGAGTGCTCAAGAGAAAGCCTGACCCACTGCTTGTGGGTTTTATTTAACACGACTGTTTACTATGGCCAGGCATTGTTCTAGGCACTTAAAATAGTCACTTGTTCAATCCTCTTGCCCAGGAGTCCACAAACTATTCTGTACATTGCCAGAGTAAATATTTTAGGATTGTGTGGGTGTGAGGGGAGGCGCTAAGAAGTTCTATCGTATGTTCTTCTTTGTTTCTTTATTTGGTTTTTGCTTTGACATGCTTTTAATAATATAAAAAACATTCCTCGCTCAACACCCTGCCCGAGGACCCGATTTGGCCCCTTTGCTGTAGTTTGCTGACCCCTGTTCTTGCCCATTCTGTGAGATACTATTTCCATTTCAAAGATAAGGAAACAGTGGGTGCCTGGGTGGCTCAGTCGGTTAAGCATCTGCCTTCAGCTCAGGTCACGGACCCAGGGTCCTGGGATCGAGTCCCGCACTGGGCTCCTTGCTCAGTGCAGAGCCTGCTTCTCCCTCTCCCCACCCTTCCCCTCCCCCACTTAGTGCTCTCTCTTGCTCTCTCTCTCTAATAAATAAGTAAAATATTTTTTCAAAAAGATAAGGAAACGGGAAGCTTGGAAGTAGCCTGGCTCCGAGTCTGTGTTCTCAACCTGTATATGATGGCATAAAAAAAAAAAAAAATCACTGCTTAGTTCTGTTATGTTCCCTTTGTCAAACCATCCCAATGCATATGTAGAATACAGCACTGGAGAATGTATTAAACGTTGAAAAAGAAAAATACAAAGGTAAGCAGTTCCTAAGTCAAATAATTTTTACAACATATGTCTTACTTGTGACTTTAAAAGATGGGCAAATGGGCGCCTGGGTGGCTCAGTTGGTTAAGCGACTGCCTTCGGCTCAGGTCATGATCCCGGAGTCCCGGGATCGAGCCCCACATCGGGCTCCCTGCTCGGCAGGGAGTCTGCTCCTCCCTCTGACCCTCTTCCCTCTCGTGCTCTCTATCTCTCATTCTCTCTCTCTCAAATAAATAAATAAAATCTTTAAAAAAAATAAAATAAAAGATGGGCAAGTGTATGCATTACCTTATTAATATCCCACAGAACCAGTCGGCTCTTCCGTTTTGCAAATTCATAGGCAGTCCACCTGCCTATTCCATGCCCGGCTCCTGTAATGAGAACAACCTCCCCAGCCACAGATTTTCTCCTTCGGGGAAAGAAAACCTTCACCAGTGCCTCCAAGTAGGAGTAGATGATGGTGAGCAGAAGCAGGAGGAGACCCAAGATGATATTCATGGCTCTGCTCTGTACTCTTCTCCTCTGGCTCAGGCCTTGTCTAATGGCAGCCACCCTCTGTGCAGAGATCCTGGAAAGAGCTGCGCTCCAAGTGTGGACGGGACTGGCAGAAGCCAGATTTGCCGCAGGCTTTGTCCACGTGTTCTAGTAGGTTGGAAACACCTGAGTTTGGAAGTGATGCAATTGCTACCCCAAGCTTGGCACAGGGACAATGGAATCCTGGAGAAAGTGCTCTGTGGGCTTCCTTACTGAGAAGCAGTTCTGTGCTGTGTTGCACAGTGAAGTTTCACCTCTAGAAATAATTCTAGAGAGAGTACATCAGCTTTTGGTAGTCTCTTGGTATCTCCCTCTAAACCATTGTGTGTGTGTGTGTGTGTTTAACTGAAGGAAAAGGAGAAAGAGATATTTTCTTCAGGAGATTTAAAGTATGGACCAACCAACCTTAGTGTGATTCATTTATTCATGAAAGCTCAGCATCAATATTTCAGTGAACTAATTATTTTACAGGAGATGCCCATTTCCCTCAAAACCTCTTAAGTTTGGAACAGACTGGAGGTTATATAAAGCAATCAATTCCCTCTGTGATGCTATGGGAATGAGCATTAGATCAGGAGCCAAGTCTCCACTTAAAAGTGGTGCGATTTCCACTTGATCTTAGCCAAAGGGCCAAGAAGCAATAAAAGTAGTGCGACTTCCAACACCTCCAAAGTAGAAACAACTCAAGTGTCCCATGAACAGATGAATGGATACACAAATGTAATATATACCTACAAGGCCATATTATTCCTTTTTTTCAATGACTGCAATTCTGATAAATGCTACAACACGCATGAACCATACAAACATTATGCTAGGTAAAATTAGGGCCACAAAAGGACAAAATTGCATGACTCCACTTAAATGGCCTAACTTAGTCAAATAGACAGGGACAGAGAGTAGAACCCTGGTTATCAGGAAATACCACTCTTTCTTTGGACACCATGAAATGATAAAGTTATAGGATTTATGTACATTACTATAACCCACTGTTTGTTTAATCTAGCTATAGTAATCTGCCAAGTACAAGTTGAGGAATATAATCTCTTCAAATAAATACTTTTCCCCTCCTTTCTGGAGAGTTCATTAGAACATTGTCAAAGGTTCTGTGTACTGCCAAACTGATAAAGCAGTATTAGGTAGTCTTAAATATCTTGTAAACTTCTTGAGGCTCCTAAACGTAGTTTCTTTTTTTTTTTTTAAACATTTTATTTATTTACGAGAGAGAGAGAGAGAGCACAAGCAGGGGGGAGGGGCAGAGGGACAGAGAAAAGCAAGCTCCCCACTGAGCAGGGAGCCCGACAGTGGGGCTCAATCCCAGGACCCTGGGATCATGACCTGAGCCGAAGGTAGATGCTTAACGACTGAGCCACCCAGGCTCCCCTCATTCAGGTATTAAGTCCTGCAACATGACAAATGCCACAGGCCTTCATGCTACAACACGCATGAACCATACAAACATTGTGCTAGGTGAAATTAGGGCCACAAAAGGACAAACATTGCATGACTCTGATTAAATGACCTAAATTAGTCAAATACACAGGGACAGAGGGTGGAACCCTGGTTATCAGGAAATACCACTCTTTCTTTGGAGACCATGAAATGATAAAGTTATAGGATTGATGTACATTACTATAACCCACTGTTTATTTAATCTTTGCTCTAGGGGCAATGTAGACAATAAGGAAGATAAATAAGCAAAATATATAGTATGCTTCACAATAGTAAGGATTAGGAGAAAAATAGAGGACAGAGGGAGAAGTGGAATCTTATAGGCCATGGCCGTGTAGGCAGGGTTGCAATTTTAGATATGGAGTGAGAAGTTCTGAAAAGACCTAAGGAAAAAGACTTAAAGGGAAGATAGAGGTAGCCATGTGGCTGTCTGTAGAAGAGCATTCTGGAGAGCAAACAGTAAGGTACAAAAGTCTTCAGACAGGAACATGTTTGGTGGGTTGAGGATCATCAAGGGGACTGGTATGGCTGGAGTGAATTGAAAAGAGTGTGAGGGTAGTGTGAGAGTTTGACAGGTCAACGTGGCTAAGTTATAGTTTTCAACTTTTCAAACACTAATCTAGGTATTGCTGTGAAGGTATTTTGTAGTTAACATCTATAGTGAATAGTCTTTAAATAAGACAAAATTAGGGCTGCCTGGGTGGCTCAGTCGTTAAGCATCTGCCTTTGGCTCAGGTTATGATCCCAGGTCCCGGGATCGAGCCCCGCATCGGGCTCCCTGCTCCGCGGGAAGCCTGCTTCTCCTTCTCCCACTCTCCCTGCTTGTGTTCCCTCTCTGGCTGTGTCTCTCTCTGTCAAATAAAGAAATAAAATCTTAAAAAGAAAATAAGACAAAATTATTCTTAATGCTATGGATGGGCCTTATCCAATCAGTCAGAAGGCCTTGAAAACAAAACTGAGCTTTTTCTGTGCTATAGACTGAATGTTTGTGTCCCCCCTCCACAAAGTTCCTATGTTGAAACCTAATCCTCAAAGTAATGGTATGTGGCGGTGGGGCCTCTGGGAGATGATGAGTTCATGAGGATGGAGCCCTCATGAATGGGATTACTATTCTTGTACAAGAGATACAGAGAGCTCCCTTGCCCCCTCTGCCATGTGAAGACACAGCAAGAAGACAGGCTGGTTGGCCGTGAACCAGAAGGCAGGCTTTCACCAGACGCTAAATCCTGGTGGCTTCATTTTGGAGTTCCCAGCCTCTAGAACTGGGAGGAAAATTTTCGGTTGCTTATAATCCACCGGCCTTTGGTATTGTGCTATAACAGCCTGAACTAAGACACCCTGAGTCAGAAGAAATTCTGCCTCAAGACTGTAGCATCAACCTCTGCCCAAGAGTTTCCAGCCTGCCAGCCTCCCCTACAGATTTCAGAGTTGCTAGCCTCCCACAATAATGTGAGCCAATTCCTCAATTCCTTGAACTCTATCTCTCCTTGTTTGTATGTATGTATGTATATAAAATCTACTGGTTCTATTTCTCCGGAGAACTCTGACTAATATAGGTAATAAGGTAGGGGTAAGAAGACTGGATTACATATGGTCTTCTAGGTCATGGTAAGGACTTCAGTTTTAAGTTTTAGGTGAGAAGCTAATGGGGGATTTTGAGCTAAAGCATGACACGATCTCATATTTTAAAGACTCGTTCTGGGGTGTGCTTAGGTGGCTCAGTCAGTTAAGTGTCTGACTCCTGATCTCAGCTCAGGTCTTGATCTCAAGGTCCTGAGTTCAAGCCCCACATTGGGCTCCATGCTGGGCATAGAACCTACTTAAAAAAAAAAAAATAAAGACTCATTCTGGCTGCTATGCTGAGGGAAACAAGACGTGATGGTGGCAGGGTGGCATCAGGCTGGTGGTGGGGGGGTGATAAGAGGTGACAGAATTCTGGATATATTCTCAAGGTAGAGCAAACAGAATTGCTTTTGTAATGAATATGGGAGGA
>NW_027397066.1:70770116-70805269 GCF_003265705.2 Callorhinus ursinus
AAAAAAAAATGTGCCTGGCTCTAGGTCCTTCATCTCCATAGGGAACCCTTATATTTACTAGGTCTTGACTTAATTTTCAGCCTTGTTACTTAGTTCCATGTTGCATCCTCACCCTGGCATATGCACTGTGGAATAGCAGGAGGTCTCTAAAAGATGGCCTTTGCTATCTGCATGTTAGAACATGTGCACTTAGGATGGTGTTGTGCAAGAACTGGTCCTCAGTTTTTAACATTTTATTGATGTCTTTAAAAAAAGGTACATAATTAAATACACTCATGAAATCTGCCAACATCACCAAATATTTGAATAACATTCTGGGGAGGCAGATTTTAAATGTGTGTGATTAGTTAAGAGAAGTGAGACAAAAAGAACTGGGTGAGATTCATTAGGAACAAATACAGAATAGTTCGTTTGGGAAGAAAAAAATATGCAGTAAAGTAAAATTAGGACAGTCGAGAAGGGTAGTATTGTACTTAAAAGTGAGCATGATTCATATGTGGAATATAAGAAACGGTACAGAGGATCATAGGGGAAGGGAGGGAAAACTGAATGGGAAGAAATCAGAGAGGGAGACAAACCATGAAAGACTTTTTTGACTCCAGGAAAGGAACTGAGGGTTGTGGAAAGGGAGGTGGGTAGGAGGATGGGGTTAACTGGGTGATGGGCATTGAGCAGGGCACATGATGTGATGAGCACTGGGTGTTATACACAACTGATGAATCATTGAACACTACACCAAAAACTAATGATCTGCTATATGTTGGCTAACTGAATTTAAATAAAAAAAGTGAGCCGGATAATTGAATATATGAAGGAGAGCAGAGTTTAAAATGTATATGATACGATCTTTCATTCTCAGCATAGGGCAGTCATTTCTGAAAATACTGTGCTCCCCCGGGACCCTGAAGTATTATATAGGAAAAATGTGGAGATGCAACAGAAAAGGAAATGTAATAATAAAGATGATAGCTTTTGGCCCAGAAGAGGTAAAAATGAAAGGCAATCGAAGCTTGAAGTAGACTAAGCCCTCATTTTAGCCTGTGACATAAGCAGAGCACCAAGGAGGATGAGCCTAGAAACTGAAAGATGCTTGTGCCTTGAAGTGTTCAGGAGGAAATTCACCTTCTAGCATACTGCTCCCAGACTTCACTACCCCAGGCGTCATGAAAGCACACAAACCCGTGTAAACGGTACAGCATACTTCTGCGTTCACACTGTGGCCTTGTGAACCTCCCGGTCAAATAGTGTTGCGCTGACTAAACTTTTCTTAGTGTACTTGATTTCTTTACCCAAAAACTTAGCCTCTGCCAAGAAATTTTTATGAAATTTAATGGCTGGCCAACACCCAAGACTTTTAAAAGGCCAAAAAGAAAAGGTTTCCACAAAATACTATCCTGGCAGAATGAAATCTTAGTCATTAAAATATCAGTACGTGGAAAATTATTTTTCCCTGAGAGTCTACTGTTAATAAGAGTTGCAAATCCTATTAAATAAATGCTCATGATGGATTTTGTAGAAACTGTCCCAAAATACTTCAGGCCTGTCTGTTGGTGTGGGGAAGGAGAATGCATGTGGGGGCATAGGAATACTTAGGGACAAAGAGTGTTTTCAGGTAGAAGAACTATGTTTGATTATCTAGCGACCACTTAGGTAATTGAGTAACTTTGGGGAAGATATTTCTACTCTTTAAAGTTTAGAGGTTTTGTTTTGTATTTAATCTGAAAAATGGGGTTAACCCCATTGCAGCGGTATGCTAGTAAATGTTTCACAACAGGCTCTCTAGCGCAGATACCTGTTTTGCAGCATTTCATTTCTGTGCTGTACATACTCTCACCATTGTGGATTTCAAGCTCTCAAAAGGGTGTTGCTGAATGAGTGTAAGCTGGCTTCTGCATTCCACTGGCAATGTGCCTGGAAGTACTTTACACAGTCATACGATACAAATGTTACTTGTTGCCTTCTTATATAACATTTTCTTTTTTATGGTACTAGCCAACAAAACTAATATCTTTCTGTAGCACACATGAAAACTAAACTTTTAAAGGAAATTAAAAAATAATTTTTTATTAACATATAATGTATTATTTGTTTCAGGGGTACAGGTCTGTGATTCATCAGTCTTACACAATTCACAGTGCTCACCATAGCACCTACCCTCCCCAATGTCCATCACCCAGGCACCCCATCCCTCCCACCCCCTTCCCCTCCAGCAACCCTCAGTTTGTTTCCTGAGATGAAGACTCTCTTAGGGTTTATCTCCCTCTCTGGTTTCATCTTATTTCATTTGTTTCCTCCCTTCCCCTACAATCCTCTGTCTTGTTTCTCAAATTCCTCATGTCAGTGAGATCATATGGTACTTACCTTTCTCTGATTGACTTATTTCGCTTAGCATAATACCCTCTAGTTCCATACCCATCGTTGTAAAGAAATTTTTTTATGTATATTTCATGTAGGAGAGTAGATGTTTTTAAAAGGATATTGAACAAAAATTCTTGGCTGTCCAAAAAATTTAGTCAGGATATCCAATTACACTTAATCTAATAAATTCAGATTATGCTACATTGTTGGAAAGAGAGAACTTATGTGAGGGAAGAATATTTAATTAAAAGTTATTCATATACCGGGGCGCCTGGGTGGCTCAGTTGGTTAAGCGACTGCCTTCGGCTCAGGTCATGATCCTGGAGTCCCTGGATCGAGTCCCGCATCGGGCTCCCTGCTCGACAGGGAGTCTGCTTCTCCCTTGACCCTCCCCCCTCTCATGTGCTCTCTCTCTCATTCTCTCTCTCTCTCTCAAATAAATAAATAAATAAAAATCTTTAAAAAAAAAAGTTATTCATATACCTAACAATAGAGCTCCAAAATACATGAAGCAAAAATTAACAGAATTAAAGGAAGACACAGTTTAAAAATAAGAATTGGAGACATTAACCTTACTTTCAACAATGAATTGAACAACTAGACATATTAGCAAAGAAACAGAGGACTTGAACAACAGGATAAGCCAACTGGACCAACAGCATCTATAGAACTCTTCATCCAACAACAGCAGAATTCATATTCCTCTCCAGGGCACAAAGAACGTTATCAAGGTCAGACTATATGTGAAACCACAAAACAAGTCTCGTGAAATTAAAAAAAGACTAAAATCATACAAAATATGTTCTCCAAACACAATGGAATAAAATCAGAAATCAATAACAGAAGAAAAACTGGGAAAACTCATAAATATATAGAAATTAACTAATGGGACAAGGAAGAAATCACAGCAAATTAGGAAATACTTTGAGATGAATGAAAAAACACAACATGCCAAAATGTATGGGATGCAGCAAAAGCAGTGTTCAGAGGGAAATTTATAGCTATAAATTCCTACATTTAAAAAAACCCCAAGATCTTGGGGCGCCTGGGTGGCTCAGTTGGCTAAGCGACTGCCTTCGGCTCAGGTCATGATCCTAGAGTCCTGGGATCGAGTCCCACATCGGGCTCCCTGCTCGGCAGGGAGTCTGCTTCTCCCTCTGACCCTCTTCCCTCTAGTGCTTCCTATCTCTCTCATTCTCTCTCTCTCTGAAATAAATAAAATTAAAAAAAAAAAAATTAAAAAACCCCAAGATCTCAAATCCATAACCTAACTTTTCACTTTAATAAACTAAAAAAAGAAGAACTAAATGTAAAGAAAGCAAAATGAAAGAAATCATGATTAGAGCAGAGATAAATGACATGGAGAATAGATTACAATAGAAAAAAATCAATGAAGGGGCGCCTGGGTGGATCAGTCGGTTAAGCTTCTGCCTTTGGCTCAGGGCATGATCTCAGGGTCCTGGGATCCAGCCCCGCATCGGGCTCCCTGCTCCGCGGGAAGCCTGCCTCTCTGTCTCCCAGTCCCCCTGCTTGTGTTCCCTCTCTCACTGTGTCTCTCTCTGTCAAAAAATAAATAAAATCTTAAAAAAAAAAGAATGCTAGGTGGTTCACCATATAATCAATCATTATAATATATCCTATGAAAAGCCCCACATGACCATCTCAATAGGCACAGAGAAAGCATTTGACACAATCCAACATACTTTCATGGGGGAAAAAAAAAAAGCACTCAACAAACTAGGAACATGAGGGAACTTCCTTAAGCTGATTTCACAAGCACTTGTATGATGTAGCTTGATTTATATAAGCAGAGTGGAGTAAAGAAAAGAACAGGATTTATTCAATATGAAAAGATTATTGTCAGCCTTTCTAATAATCAAAAACATATTAATATAACACAGTACTTTTTCCCACCTCATCATATTGACAAAGATTAAACGTGTGCTACTATTCAAAGCTGGCAAAGGTAAGGGGAATGGGTACTTTATACTCAACTGGTTGGCAGGATAAATCAGGACAATCCTTCTGGAGGGCAATCTAATAAATCTATCAAAAGTAAGTAAGTTCCTACTCTTTTATCCAGCAATTCCATTTCAAAAAAAAATCATAACAAAATGGCTAGAAAAGTGAGCAAAGATACATATGCACATACACATATATACACAACAAGCATCCCAATTCTTTGTTAATTGTCACTAGCAGAGCTTTGCCAGGAGAGGGCACTCCTGCCCACAAGGAAGGTTACTTTGTGCGGCCTTGTCCTGGGGGCAAGGTTAAAAAATTCAAGTACAGGGCGCCTGGGTGGCTCAGTTGGTTAAGGGTCTGCCTTCCGCTCAGGTCATGATCCCAGGGTCCTGGGATCAAGCCCCCCTCAGCGGGAAGCCTGCTTCTCCCTCTCCCACTCCCCCTGCTTGTGTTCCCTCTCTCGCTGTGTCTCTGTCAAATTTAAATAAAATCTTTTTTAAAAAGTTCAATTAGAATTTTTAAAAAATACGGTGTCTGTTTTTAACTGCTAAAAGAGAGTCTGGGTGAAAAAACTGACTCAAATATATTATATCAGGGTCCAATGAGGGTTTTCCTCCCTAAAATAATGGAGGAAATTGGCAAATCTTATCTTTGAGGATGGAACTCATCTCTTCCTTTGACACTTCCTTTTAATTTTAAAGGACTCTTTTTAAAAAATATATATATTTTTGTTGAGATATAATCGACACATCACCTAACCCATGTAAGTTTAAGGTGTATGATGTGTTGATTTATTCATATATTGCAATATGATTACCATGGAATTAGCTAACACCTCTACCACATGATTGTGGGTGTGTGTGTGTGTGTGTGCGCGCGTGTGATGGGAACAATTAAGATCTAGCCTCTTAGCAACTTTGATGTTTACAATATAGTATTGCTGTCTACGATCACTATGCTACATATCAGAACTCCAGAAGTTATTTATCTACTGGTTGCAAGTTCATGCCCTGAAATGACTATCTCCCCAGTGCTCCCATCCCCGGCCTCTGGTAACTACCATTGTACTCTGTGTTTTTATCAGTCCAGCTTTTTTAGATTACACACATAAATGAGATCATATAGTACTTGTCTTGACAGGTTAGTGAAGTTTTATCTTCTTTCTACTACTCAGGCCCCCAAATTAATTTGTCCTTTATGTTCTCTCTTCAGGGTTCAATTAGGGTTTACTTGATCGATACAGATGAATTAAAACACTGGCCTTCTAACGTAAATCTGTTCACTTTTGTTTTCTAACAAAATTGTATCTTAAAAATAGGCTCTTGGGCACCTGGGTGGCACAGTCAGTTGGGTGTCCAACTCTTGGTTTTGGCTCGGGTTGTGATCTCAGGGTCATGGGATCAAGCCCCGAGTTGGGCTCTGCACTCAGCCTGGAGTCTGCTTGGGTTTCTCTCTCCTTCTCCCGCTGCCCCTCCCCCTGCGTGCTCTCTAAAATAGATAAGTTAAAAAAAAAAATAGGCTCTTGGACAATTTGATAGATTCTTTAGGGGGCTTGAGATCTTTGGACAGCGACCAAATTTCTACCTGATGTTGGCTTTCTACTCTGTCGACCTGTGGGTAGACATATTTAGGTTAAGATGTATTTACACAGAACCTGCTATTTTCCCAAAGGGCCACAATGAATATTCTTTATTAACATAAAATATATTTTCACCAAAGGCAGATAAATGGGGGAAAAGAGGGAGAAAATCTGAGGAGAAAGAATAAAACTTAAAAATTGAATCTTAGCGTAATAGATAATTCAAAAGTAGATCCAAGTAAATATGCAGATTATAAAGATGACATTGTTCAAAGCAGTGAAGGAAATGATGTATTATTTAATAAATGATGCAAAATAACATTAACTCTTTGGGGAAAACAATTAAGCATTACCATGACCTTATTTCTTAAAGTAAATTAGGTCTGAATGTGAAATACAACCATAAAAGTACTAGAAAAACAATACAGGTAGATATTTTCATAAGCTTGGGGTGAAAAGACCTTCGTAAACACCTCGCAGAAACTAAAGGCCATGAAGGGAAAAAAATGAGAAATTTTAACGGAAAACTAAATAAAAATAAGTTTTAACAGCAAATAGTCAGCTGGGGAAAAGCATATGCAACATCTATGACATATAAAAGGGTATCTTGATAGACACCAATTTTAAAACTCGATAGCTCAGTAGAAAAGATGAGCAGAGGCCATGAAACAGGCAATTCACAAAAGTCAAACTACCCCAAAACATAAGACAACACTTTGATCTAGCTCCTGGGTCATCAGAAAACAAAGACGATCCTTCACAGAGGGAAAGAACATTACATCCCCGGAAGGCAGAGCAGTGAGGAAGCAGGGAAGTGGAGGTGTGCTCTTCTTGTACCGTGCTACAGACTGGCACAACACTTCCCAGTTTGGCAGCACACAGGAATATTGAACATTTGAATACCCTTCGACCCAGAAACCCCTCTTCTAAAATCTACCTGAAGGAGGGGCACCTGTGTGGCTCAGGTCATGATCCCAGAGTCCTGGGATCGAGTCCCACATTGTCCCGTTGTCCAGCTCCCTGCACAGTGGGGAGTGTGCTTCCCCCCTCTGCCCCTCCCCCTGCTCACGCTCTCTCTGTTTCACAAATAAATAAATAAAATCTTTAAAAAAATGAAATAAGGGGCGCCTGGGTGGCTCCCCACTAAGCGTCTGCCTTTAGCTCAGGTCGTGATCTCAGGGTCCTGGGATCCAGCTCCGCATCGGGCTCCCTGCTCCGCGGGAAGCCTGCTTCTCCCTCTCCCACTCCCCCTGCTTGTGTTCCCTCTCTCACTGTGTCTCTCTCTGTCAAATAAATAAATAAAATATTTTAAAAAATAAAAATAAAATAAAATAAAAATAAAATAAAATAAAATAAAATAAAATCTACCTGAAGGAAATGGTACCAAAATGTGAAAATGTGTGTGCACTAGGATGCTCATTACAGCTGTGCCAGGGGAAAAAAAAATCACTAGTAGACACAAGTGTTCAGACTAAGTAATCAATAGAATTTATGCTAAAGCTCTGTATTTACTGACAGGAAATGAGGTCCACAACATAATACTGAGCGAAATAAGTACCTGACTTACAGCCTCCAGAACCCCAGGTGTAATATATGCCAGTTACATAAAATTCAGATATTTAAGCAGTACACGGAGAGACGTCTAGAAGAATGTTTATCAAAATGTTAAGGGTAGTCTGCACTGGATAGAGGGTTTCAAGGAAACTCAAAAAGAAACTTTCTTACTTATTTGTATTTTTCTGTATGTTGGAATTTTTCAAAAAGTATGCATCGTGTTTACAATGACATTAAAATTATTCCTAAAGAGGAGAAACATTAAAAGTTAACCTCAGAACTGATCCTTTATAGTTGCATTTATTTATTTTTTAGAGAGGGAGAGGGGTTGGGGGAGGGGCAGAGGCAGAGGGAGACAGAATCCTAAGCAGGTTCCATGCCCAGCTCGGAGCCCCATGCAGGGCTCGATCTCACAACCCTGAGATCATGACCTGAGCTGAATTCCAGAGTCAGACGCTTAACCGACTGAGCCACCCAGGCGCCCCTTTAGTTCCGTTTTTTTTTTTAAGATTTTATTTATTTATTTGAGGGAGAGAGAATGAGAGACAGAGAGCACGAGAGGGAAGAGGGTCAGAGGGAGAAGCAGACTCCCTGCTGAGCAGGGAGCCCGATGTGGGACTCGATCCCAGCACTCCAGGATCATGACCTGAGCCGAAGGCAGTCGCTTAGCCAACTGAGCCACCCAGGCGCCCTAGTTTCGTTTTTTAACCAAGTAAAGACTGGTACTCATTTTGGAGGATAACCTCTAGATTACCAAAGGAGGGTGTTTTTCACACCGTGGTCCTGGGTTATCTGTATCTCAACTGCCAATGGTGCTTGTTAAACAGAGCCCCAAGGCCCCTTCTCCCACCACCACCCTATCCCGGCCAAACCCAAACAATCAACATCTCTGGGGGTGGGATCCTTACGCGGTTCCCAAGCACTCCTGATGAAATGTATGTATACTTAAGTCACAGAACCACGGCCCAGGAAAAGGAAAGAAAGGAGGATTAGCAAGTTCACCTGAGTTAACTCATATTTATGTTTATATACATTCTCTCCCTTTTTCTCTCCACCTGTTTCCCCACACTCTACAGGTGCTGAAATTGAGATGAGCTAAGGGCATTGAATATCAGGTGTTTGAAGGATTAAACTATTTAAGAAAACCCACAGAATGGCTGATATTCATAGTAAGCACCAACCCTTTTGTCTTCCTTTCTGTCTCAACTTACGCAGTGTTTGGGTTTTTGATGAAGCCAGTGTTTATGAAATTAGGGCAGAGACATGTTGTTTTGATGCCAGTTTTTTCTAAGGCAGCCAGTTCTTCAGTTAAAGCTTTATGAAATCCAACAGCAGCAAACTTGCTTGAACTGAAAATAAACAGAGAGAGGTCACAAAATAATTCCAGAAAGCTGCTGCATCTACTTATTTCAGATGTCTGTTTTCCCGAGTTAAGTGTGGTCCTGTGCCGAGCCTCGCGGCCATCAGATGAGTCTCAGGGTCCAGCCCAGACCTATCGAATCAGAATGTGCATTATAGACCCTCAGATAAATGCATAGGCATTAAAGTCTAAGAAGCAGGGCGCCTGGGTGGCTCAGTCGGTTAAGCATCCGTCTCTTGATTTTGGCTCAGGTCGTGATCTCAGGGTCATGAGGTCAAGCCCAGGCCGGGCTCTGGGCTCTGGGGGGAGCTTGCTTGGGGTTCTCTCTTTCCTTCTCCCTCTGTCCCTCCCTCCTGCTTGTGTGCAAGCATGAGTGATCTCTGTCTCAAAAATCAATCAATAAATCAATCCTTAAAGTCTAAGAAGCATTGGCACAGAACAATGCTTGTTACTTACTACTTACTACGTCCCAACATCACCTACTAAGGTGAGAACTGAGTAGGTTCAAAGGTCTTGCTAGGAAAATTGGCCAATGGGGCGCCTGGGTGGCTCAGTCGGTTAAGCGTCTGCCTTCGGCTCAGGTCATGATCCCAGGGTCCTGGGATCGAGCCCCACATCGGGCTCCCTGCTCAGCGGGGAGCCTGCTTCTCCCTCTGCCTCTGCCTGCCTGCCTGCCTACTTGTGCTCTCTCTCTCTCTCTCTCTCTGTGTCAAATAAATAAATAAAATCTTAAAAAAAAAATTGGCCAAGTGATTGTTTTTGCTGTTGTTGTTTCCGTAAGATTTAATGTCACTAGAACCTGTCAATTATCTAATATATCCAGGAATTCCTGGGAAAATTCTCCTGGACAAGTCCTATTTTTCCCTTGAAGTCTCAGTTTCATTTCCTCAAAGAGGACTCCCCTGACCCCTAGTCTAAATTATTTCCCCATTATATAGTAATCTTCAGTTTTTCATGATAGCCTGTTTAGGATTTGTGATTAAATATTCACTGGGCTGATTTTTTTTTTTTTTTACATCTGTCCCACATACTTTTACTCTAAGTTTTGTGACTATTTTGGTTTCCAGTAAATCCCAAGGGCCTAGCAGTGCTTGGCTTATAATAGCTGCTCAATAAGTATTTGTCAAATGAATCAAAATGCATAACTATTCTTATTGTCACAGCTCCTTCATTTGGCAAGAAAAGGAAAATTAATCATATTCTAAGCAGATATTATTTTTCCAATTAGGTTTTTAAGAAAATACCTTTATTGAGAAATAAATTCATGTGTCATAATTCACCCATCTCAAGTGTACAATTCAATGGTTTTTGGAATATGACATTATTAATTTTTAAAAATTGTGTGAAAATATTTACAATAAAATTTGCCATTTTAACCATTTTTAAGTGTGCAGTTCAGTGCCATTAATTACCAGATTATTTTTCTTTAAGTCTGTATGTATTAGCAATTATACAAAGTAGTTGTAAATTCTTGCCAATTAACCTGTGCTTTGGAAAATACAAACCTGTGGAAAGTTCTCTCAACGTTTTTTTTTTTAAAGCTTACACATACACTGAAGGCTTTAAAGATTGCTAAATTTACTTACGTAAAATGTAAACCTTACCTTGAAAAATGACACAAAAATAATCATATGTAAAATTGATCATTACATGTCAGACACTGTCCTCAGTTATTCAGATGTATTATTGCATTTAATCCTCACAACGACTCTGCAATAGATGTTACTATGATCCCCATTTACCAAAAGGACACTGAGGCACTGGGGTGGGGGCAGTTGGTTTGCAATCTCCTTGGGAGCTTGTTGGGTATAATCTGAAGCTGTTCCCTGCTGCACAGGGCAGGGAGTTCAAAGAAACAGACAGACCACTCCGGATTGGTAGGTGGCAGGTTTAGTAAGCAAGAGAACTTGGGAGGCTTGTCTTGGGCAGACATAAGGTGAGTAGATCTCCACACCCACCTGTGTGGGTGGGTAATAAGTTTATAGAGAGTTTATAGAGAGGCCTTAAATAAACTTAAAAGTTTATAGAGAGGCCTTAATTGGGTTCAGTCACATATACCATCCAGATAGTCTCAACACCACATTTCTTTTTTTTTTTTTTTAAGATTTTATTTGCCAGTGAGAGAGTGAGAAAGAGAGAGAGGGAACAAGAGCACAAGCAGGGGAAGCACCCAGCAGAGGGAGAAGCAGGCTCCCTCCTGAGCAAGGAGCCCGATGCGGGACTCGATCCCAGGACCCCAGGATCATGACCTGAGCCGAAGGCAGACGCTTAACGACTGAGCCACCCAGGCATATAGGGCAACTTTTATAAATAAATAAGACAATACTCCAATGGAGAAATGGCTAAAGGACATTAGCAGAAAATTCACAATATAAAAATACCGATGGGTATATGCATCTAAAAATGTGTTATTCCAGGAATAAAATAAATAGAAACTAAAACAAGATGGAATTTTTGCTTAGCAATAATGGTGAGGATATGAGGAAATTTGTATTTGAGTTGCTTTTCAACGTACAGAATGTTTTCATTTTAAATCATTGAACTGGGAATCTTTTCTCTGTAAACCTTCAATATATGTCTAAGCTTAAAGAAAAGAACGAGAGAGGACTTTGCACAGCTTCCTAGTTTCCAAAGCACAGGTTAACTGGCGGCGTTTTCTGGAAGGCAATTTGGCAAAAGGTATCAAATTCATTCAAAAAATGCCATGCTCCCAGATCCAGTCATTCCTCTTATAAATATTTATCCCAAAGAAATAATCAGTCATGTTTCTAAAGATTTATATTCAAGGTTAGTCCAATGAAGGCCAATAGTTGGAAACAATTTTAAATGTCTGGCAAAAACAACAAACAGCTGTTGTTTTTGCCCTTTGGCCTTCCTATTCCACATCACGCAGGTGGCACCCTGTACAGTGGCTGGATCCAGCCAGTTGGAGTGACCTCTGGAGCTAGAGCGTTTGAAGGCAGTACTGGGAAATCAATGGCTTTTCCCCTACCTGCTGGTTATTGGGGGACATTACTCGGGAACTACCTCACCAACAGAGGCAAAGAGCCTGCCTGAGAGTTTTAACTACAGAGCTAAACAATTCCTCTTTTGGTCCCAGGCAGTTTAAGTGTTGTGTTCCTTGTAACTGAAAGAGTCCTGACAAATGAACTGTGCAACAATAATGGATAAATTGCATAAACAGTGGCACATATGTGCAGCGGCATACCATGCAAAAAATGAAATGATATTGCACATGTATGTATTAACGTGCACAATGTTCATTTAAAATTTTAAAAAGCCAAGATTATGTAGGCAGATTTTTTTCAATGCTTGACTATATAACTGTATTGAAAGTGTCCTAGATTATAACAAATGCTAACCACGATGATTTCTGCATTCTGTAAGATTATTGGTAATTTTTTTTTCTTTTACTACACTGTATTTTCTGATTTTTCTTAAGTGAACTAAAAGTGCACAAATATATTAAAGCAACTCAGGCCAGTGGCAGATAAAGGCTCGATTACATGGAAAAGAATCGGGTAATTCCAGACCCCCTCTCATTTCATTTCAACATTGGGGGAGCCGGAGCATATGGGATTAGTTCCACTGAGGCAAAGCATTCTGGAAGCTAAAATGAGAGGCAGGACTTTGCTATTTTGTGTGATTACAGGAAAGTAGAATTGGAATGTGACATCAACAGGTACCCTCCTGTTATTGAACACTTAGGGGACTCCAGATTCTATACTAAGTGCATTACATTATACGATTTAAACTTTACACCATCCTGATGATTTAGTTAGTTGCTATGATTAGCCTCTCATAGGGGTGAAGAAAATGAACCACAGAGGAGTTGAGTAACTTGCCAAAGGTCACATAATGTTAGTAAGTGATTGAGTCAAGATTCATAACCATATCATTCACAATAGTCCCATCCTGAAAACAACCCAAATGTTTGTAAACACTAGTATGGATAAATAAACAACTGTCTAGTCACATCACGCAAAACTATGCAGGCAAGAAAATGATGAAGCTGTAGCTACCAACAACAGCAAGGATACACCTCACAAACATAGCGTGATTCTGTGTATATGAAGATCAAAGATAGACAAAATTAATCTGTGGTGTTACAAGTCAATACAGGGGTTACCCTCAATACAGGGGTTACCCTCGAGGAGGAAAGAGGGACTGCTGGTTGCGAAGAGTTCTAAAAAGTGCTTCTAAGGTCTTGTCCTATTTTTTGACCTGCATGGTGGTTAAATAGATGCGTCCATTTACAGTAGGTCATTGAGCTGCACATTTATGATTTCTGTGTTTTTAACCAATGTATGCTATATGTCAATAAAAAAGTTTGTTTTAAAAAGCAGCATCTCAGTTGCATTGCCCAGTTGTTAGTAACAACCACTGATAAACACTGCTTTCTGCTGGGAGAAGTCTTCAGTGTGTCTCTGCGAAAGCTCTATCATTGATAAGACGCTGAGCAAAAACCAGAGTCAACTGAATCCAAGACAGTTATGGTCACTAAGGATCACAGACTGCAGCAGCTCAGGCCATGTGCAGCTGAGCATCCAAAGAAGAGTCCTATAGGGCAAGCAAGCCGCCGCTCCATCCCAAAGCCAGAAGTGCACAAACCACTTGTGTGCTTGCGACCCTACCTTTCAGCCCAAACGGTGCCTTTGTGTGAAGAAGAAAAACCTACCTCTCCTCAAGCGACTTTATGGCCATCTCCTGGAAAATCTTTCGAGTTTAAAGGGACCTGAATATGAACAGTGCAGCCTAGAACTGTGTAGTCGACAATCCACACAACTGTGTGTGTCGTTCCTGCTTTGACAAGACGCGGTGAGATCTTTTAGTTCTGCTGAAAGCACTATCAATGGTGACCAAAATAAATTGGTTTCTCACGCAAAACACGTTCTCTCTTGATTTTCACTGCTGAACATTCAATGGAATAGAATCAAATCCGAATCAAAAGAGCTACAGTATTTACTATGGCAAAGAGAAGGAGGAGGCATGACAGCTTTCCCAGCCCTGCTGGACTCAGGTTCTCTTGGCTCATCTGGATACCTGGGGACTAAGAATCTGGCAGGGGAACAGGGTGCCATGTAGTAGCTGAGAAGCAACACCTGCAGCTATCTTTCATCAAGTGAAGGAAGGCCAAATTGTATCAGTCTCAGACGGCCAGGGGACAATCACCAAACTTCCACGGGCTCTGGACCATAGGTCTGCTCTGTGACTGCCTCAGCAGTCCTTTCATCTTTTAGAAAAAAAGCCTCAATCCAAGTCTGTGTTGATTTTAAAAGCTATTAGAAAACAAATATATGTTAAGAAAGAAAACAGAGATGAATAAAAGGAACAAAATAAAATTACTTGTCATTATCAAAGAATAACCACTCTCTAGGTGTGGTTAGAGGAAAATGGCTTGGTATATATCCTTGGGAACTTGTAAAATGCAAGATATAGATCTTTTATATATGGATATATACATATATTTACATTAGATACAAATAAGATACCCACCCATGCCAATGTTTATATATTTATACCCACACAACTATAGCTGTTGTTTCTAGAACTTAGATACTTAATTCCAAAAGAGCATGATGGTAGAAAACAAATTTGAGCATATGTATATGTATATTTATTGGACAATACATATTATTTACACAATTCAACATTTTAAGAGTTATTACTTGCTTAAAATATAGAAATGGCCAAGCACTGTTGGGGTATGTGCAACCAGTAGGATCCCCTGGGGTATGGTGGCCTCACTAATCAATTCTTTACAGTATACAGTGGAGCATACCACTACTGTGCCCTGCTTGCTACAGTAAGTTCTTCAGGTATTATAATGGCATGGGTTTTTAAATGTATAACTATTATAATTTTTTTTACAATTCCACTGTTGGGATGCTTTTAATGTTTAGAATCCTAGATTATACTCTTTCTCTTTATACCGTTTTGTTTCCATAAAATTATTAAAATTTATTATTAACTTTTCTTCATGGTACAAAAATATTACTCTTGTTTTATAATTTCTTGCTGCTAAAGGGATGAGAAATGCTTTAAGAGCTGGCTTCTGGGGCGCCTGGGTGGCTCAGTCACTGAGCATCTGCCTTCGGCTCAGGTCATGATCCCAGGGTCCTGGGATGGAGCCCTGCATCGGGCTGCCTGCTCAGCGGGGAGCCTGCGTCTCCCTCTTGTGCTTGCTCTCTCTCTAGAGCTCTCTCTTTCTCAAATAAGTAAATAAAAGCTTTTTTTTTTTTTTCTTTTAAAAGAGCTGGCTTCTAATCGGATAATTTCCCTGCAGCCACCTCTAGAATGGTCAGCCTGGAGGGGGTTAATGGTTGATAATGCTGTTGTACAAGAGACTTTGTGCAACTTTCTATTTGGGCAACTTCAAGTTTATCATCATTAATGGTAGTTTTCATTGGACAGGGTAAGAAATCACACACAAGTTAAACATAGAAACAAATTAAGGAAATGCATGCTCACCAATAAGCAAGTAAGAAGGGGACCCCAACATGCCCAGCTGCTGAAGCCGTGGTGACAATATGGCCATGATTATTCTTCATCATCACTGGAAGAAATGCTTTTGTAGTCTAGAAATTGTGTTTATTAAGAGAAAAATATATATTGTTATTTCTGATCTGCAGACCCACTGGGAATATTTCCAAAGCTATATTTTGTTAACACTTTTCCTAGAATAAAGGGAAAAAAACCCAATTAATTGCCAAATGTGACAAATTAAGACAACTGGATAGGATGCATAGATTGGAAAAAGTAAGCAAAGCAATGGATACTGAAAACTTTGAGAATCCGGGCACCTGGGTGGCTCAGTTGGTTGGGCGGCTGCCTTCGGCTCAGGTCATGATCCTGGAGTCCCGGGATCGAGTTCCGCATCGGGCTCCCTGCTTGGCGGGGAGTCTGCTTCTCCCTCTGACCCTACCCCCCCTCATGTGCTCTCTCTCTCTCTCATTCTCGCTTTCTCAAATAAACAAATAAAATCTTTAAAAAAAATTAAAAAAATATAAACACCATGCAAAAGGACTCAGATGACCCCTAATCCCTTTCTTCATAAACAATGTCACATAGATGAGAGAATCTAGTTTAAAATTAAAAGATACATAACTCCTAAAGTTTATTATTAATTAATTATTAGTATTAATATTACTAAGGGGGAGGAAGAATGGTTGATGAGATTTGGTCAGAGCATGAAAAATGACCTCTTTTTTTTAAGTCTATTTATTTTTTTTAATAATCTCAACCCAACATGTTGCTCAAACTCACGACCTCAAGATCATGAGTCTCATGCTCTTCCAAATGAGCCCTGAAAAATGACCTCTTTGTGTATTATCCTTAGTACCTGGAGAAAACTTCAGTATTAATTTGATACATCTTTATGTCTGCTGAAATCTCCACTTTAAGATTTTATTTATTTATTTGTCAAAGAGAGAGAGAGAGCAGAAGCAGGGGGAGCATCAGGCAGAGGAAGAAGTAGGCTCCCTCCTGAGCAAGGAGCCTGATTCAGGACTTGATCCCAGGACCCTGGGATCATGACCTGAGCCAAAGGCAGACACTTAACTGACTGAGTCACCCAGGTGTCCTGAAATCTCCACTTTAAACATAGTCTTTGGATTTTACAAAAGGGAATATTTTCATAAAAGAAGTCATACCTACCCAGAAATGTGCGAGTACATTAACTTCAAAAGTCTTTTCAATCTGAGGGTCTTGTGTTGCAAACAAATCCGATGTGTAGACTACACCAGCATTATTTACTAAAATACTAACATCTCCAATTTCTTCCTTCACCTTTAAAAATAAGACAAATATCTGTATCATAAAGAGTTATGAAGGAAGGTTTGCATGCAAGGATTATTAAAGAACTACGTGTTCCTCTATTAGATGTGGGGGGAAAAGTAGTTTTGTACTCTATGTGCCAATATGGAAAAAAGAACCTTTTAATCTTAGGTACTTAATTTCAAAACAGCTCTACCTGTAAGTCTGGTTAAGTAGAAGTTTTCTTTTGCAATTTAGGCTCTTGACTTTGCTCTACTGATTTTACTCTGAGAGGCATATGGCTAATAAAAACATAACCAGTGGCAAAAAACAAAAACAAAAAACAAAAAAAAACCAAAAACAGCATTTATTTTTTAAATACTGCTTCAAAAGGTAAGCAAAAAAAATTTTTTTAATCAATTGGCAAATGCAGGAACGATCTGGGAATCTATGTAAAACTGATTATACCATTAAGCTGGTCACATCTTCTATTTCTTTATTTTTGTAGTACAAACTATTTATTTTGTTGCTCAACAACCTTCCCCCTGCGGGTGACAGTTGGCCTAAGGGCTGGCAATGCCAGAATATCTTATCTGATATTTTTACAGTTCTTTGAGTAACTAAGCTTCTTGGTGGATAGGCCCTAGAGTTACAATGCATTCTGTTATACACTGTGCTCCAAATAAAAGCTAACTTCTGTTAAGAGTTATCATATTTAGATAGTGCTGCAGTGTGCTGGGGGACTGAGGGGGAGGTGGCAAATAGCCTGTTAAAGGCTTTCATTGTGCTATGCATTTTGCACAATTTCATTATTTATCTCATTTAATTCTCAGAATAATTCCATGAGCTGGCAACCCTTGGTATGCTCACTTTAGAGATGAGAAACATGAAACACAGAATGGCTGTTTCTTGCTCAAGGTCATGTGACTATTCAAGGTCACATGGAGCTGACACTCTCCCAGATCTTCTGACCTCAGAGCCCAAGACAAACCTCAGAGCTCAAACACAAAGGAGGCCAGGAGGTGGGATACCCATCAGCGACCCAGTAGGACACCAGTGTGCCAACAGCTGGAGGCTTGTCAGCCAGAAATGAACTCATCAGGTTGTTTTAAAGTATGAAAGAGTCAAGCTAAGATACTGGGCCCTTGCTCAACACTATTTGTACCTACAGCCACATCTCTAGCATGATATGAAAACTGTTGTTCAGAATAATGCCCCTCGGTTATTGAGAAGAACAGGACAGTGTGTGTGGTTGAAGTGACGAAGATGTTGTAATGCCTCCAAACTAGCATGACTTAAAATACAAATCGCTCTTCTATGCTGCCAAAGAATTTGCCCGCACACACTTGTCCCTTCCTTCATCCCTGGGCTCCCCATCATCCCCTATTGCCTCTCCACACCGTGAATGTCTGCTCTGCACATTTCTCAGTAGTGAAAGCAAGCCATGAGTTTAAATGCTTAGGTGACACAAAAATGTCCTGATATTAAAGTAACCACATCAAAATCACTTCAAAATATCTGACTGTCACATGTCATTGTGCATATTCTGTTAAGCATACTGTTTGTTCCTTGAGCAATTTCAGGAAAAACACTAGGGTTAAAACCCATGGAATAGGTTCAAATAATGAAATTACCTTTTCCAGGACAGCCTATTCCCAGATGAGTCTAGAAGCAATCACTGTGTGCCAGGGACTGATTCAAAGACTTTACATCATTAATTCACTTAATCCTCCTAACAGCTCTGAGGTGGGTACTGCTGTGATCCCCATTTTATAACTGGGGAAACTTAGGCACAGGGAGGTTAAGTAACTTGCAATGATAGAGCCAGTAGTAACTGGAAGAGTGTACATCTCTCTAAAGGAAAATCATCGTTAATTTAAGTAAAATAGTAACTGTTAAATGCAGATGTTTCTTGTCTACAGGCCTTGCTCTTACTGTACCTCCCCCCAGGAAAGCTATTCCCCACCACTAGTCTGGGTAATTTCTACTTAGTTGGTGTTTTGTTTTGTTTTGTTTTAAGAGAGGGAGGGAGTGGGGGAGGTGGAGTGTGGGGAGGGGCAGAGGGAGAGGGGAAGAGAGAGAATCCCAAGCAGGCTCCACACCCAGCACAGAGCCATACATGGGGGCTCGATCTCATGACCCTGAGATCATGACCGGAGCTGATATCAAGTCAGTCACCTGAGACACCCAGGTGCCCCAATTTCTACTTATTCTTTTGACTTAGCTCAGGCCTCACCAGTAATAGAGGCATTAGCTTGAAATAAAAGTTTACAATTCAAAAACAGAAGTTAAAAATGTCCTCAAATCTAAAATTCCCTAAACAAGGAGGTTCTCAAGGCGGGTTGAATCAGAATCTTTATACTGTACTGGATCAGATTATCCAGGGGTAAGGTCCAGGAATGTGTGTTTTAAGGAATTTGCTCAGATAATTCTACTGACTTTCTTACTATTGTAGCATTTACTCAACAAGTACATGTATAAATGCGTTCGGAGTGAAGCTCCATTATATACACATGGCATCTTTCAGTTGTATATTGAAGAGGCAAATACTGCTATACAGAGAGAAATCTATGATCAAAGCCTGATAAACAGTTAAATTTATTCTAACTCCCTAACCCAGTTCTTTGACTGGGCATCTGAAGACCCCATCAGTGATTTGCAGTGTCATCCAAGAATTTACTTGTAGCAGAATCACATGGGTGAGGCGTGGGTGGGTATGTAGGGTACTAAACGGGCAGATTCCTGGGCCTAGCCCCCGATCCACTGAAAGCAAACCTCGGGCGTGTCATTTTTTAAGAAGCTCTCTGGAAGATTCTAGAACACACTCAAGTCTGGGAAACTCAGTTCTAGGTTCTAGTTCTGGGTCTGCCACTACTTGGCTGCACAACCTTAGGCAAATCACAAAACTCCCGCTACTTTGTCTGCATCGTGACGGTGTCATCTCCAGAATCCCTCCAAGCTCTGACATGACCCGATCCTAACCAAATGCAAAATTTCACCTTCTTTGCAGAGTTGTAAACATCTTCTCGGTTACTGCAGTCTACCACAAAGGCATAAGCCTTCGCACCCAGTCTCCTGCATTCAGCAACTGTGTCCTCAATTCCGTGCTAGGAAAGGCAACAAAAAGTTTGAAAAGAGAATGAAATAAATGACATGAACATATTACATCAACAGCTGAAAATAATTAGGGATGGTCAGATTGTTGGAACTAGCATTAGGCGGGAATTTAACTGGACACATTTTTGACAGGGATATAGGTACACTTTGCTCTTAGTACTTTGACAAGATTCTTTTATTTGGAACCAAACTTAAAGCAAGCTTTTTTAAAGAACATAAAAATCTTAAAATACTAGTTTTGTATTCATGAATTTTACATACTTTGTGAATGTGTGTGTGTGTGTATTCCATATCAAGATTTAAAAAAATAATATTTAGCTTTTTCTTTGTCACTAAAAACTATCCACATACATCAATTTTCTAGCTAAATAAATAAATAAGGGGCTCATTACATTCGTTCATTCACTCATTCTTTTAAAATTTTAATGTGTGGGTCATTCACGGTGCTTAGAAGAACCTTACAGATAGAAATATGAAAGAGACAGAGTACTGACCTTAGCAAGCTCACGGTCTAGTAGAAAGAAACAAAAAGTATAAGATTTAGGTAGGACATATGAAATTGTTATTGTGTCGGAATAAAGGATTGAATATTGGCAGTTTCACATGGTTCAAACTAACACACTGTGGTTAAGTATAATAACAGAAAAATATACAGAAAGTTATGGGAACACAGAGGAGGGGCATGAAATAGAGTTCTAGAAGAAAAGGTACCAGGGGCACCTGGGTGGCTCAGTTGTTAAGTGTCTGCCTTTGGCTCAGAATCCCAGGGTCCTGGGATCGAGCTCCGCGTCGGGCTCCCTGCTCGGCGGGAAGCCGGCTTCTCCCTCTCCTGCTCGCCCTGCTTGTGTTCCCTCTCTCGCTGTGTCTCTGTCAAATAAATAAATAAAATCTTTAAAAAAAAAGAAAAAAAGGAAAGGTACCAGAGTAGGGTCTTAAGAGTGAGTGGAACAGACAGGTAAAGAGAGGCGAAAGGGCAGGCAGGCAGAGTGCAAACAAGGGATGGATCGAAGAAAGGTCAGTGGGAAAATATCAGCCGATTGGCGTTGCTGGGTCATAAAGCTCAAGGCCAGTAAGAGTCCAGATTAAAGGGCATTGTGTGTCATACTAAGTGCACTGATTAAATGCCAGAATCAGATATGTGAATTATACTGATTACTCTTGCTGACGTATGGAGAACAGATTTTAGGGGTCAATACTGCAGGAAGAGAGAAAGATTAGTAGGCAGTTGACAATGACTCAGCCAACAGAGGATACAAGCTTGAACTGTGGCACGACTATAAAGAATGTAGAGAAGAGAATGAGCCTCAAAACATATCTTTAGGAGGCAAAATCAGCAGGACTTGGGGACAACATGAGGAAGGTGGGAAGAACCGAAGCGACGTCTTTCCTTTTTTAGTTTAAGGAACTGGCAACACGGTGTTGCCACAAGTCAGATGAAGTCACAGGGAGAGTGGATTTGAGAAAAGGAATGACGAGCCCAGTCTGGAGTGCTGATTTTGTCACCTTAAATTCATGATCAGACCATAGGGTTCTATTTTTGTTTTTCTTTTTTTTTGGTTTCCATTTTTGCTTGTTGGTTTGCCTTTAGCGATTTTGTAGCTTTTTCGTTGTAAAGAATGTCTCAAACCATACCTTGGATCGAGGGTTAGTCTGTGAACTCTGCAAGCCAAGACATTATTGTTAGCTAATGCACAAGTGGGTGGACTTACTACATCTACCCACAGAGAGAATGGTAGAGCAGAACACTAGTGTGTGAATTTGCTGGTAAACTGTAATTCCTCCTGCAGAAAACCCAAACCTGGACAGCTATGGAAAGAATTCGCAGTTCGCCCAGTGAACTTACTGTGACAGTAAAAGGAAAGAGGGTGTTTTCCCGTTGCTGAAATCTCTCACACAAACTGTTGTTTGTCCTTTGATGAGGAGCCCTTATTCCCCAAGGGACATCAAAACGTCTCAGGTAAACCTTATGTTGCCCTCCTGTACCTAACAGGCAGCTTTGGGCCCCTTCCTTTGAAAGTATATTTCATTAATGTAGTATATACATACGATGGAATATTATTCAGCCTTCAAAGGAATAAAATTCTGACACGTTCTACAGCATGGATGAACCTTGATATCAAGCTTAGTGAAACAAGTCAGATACAAAAGGGCAAATATTGCATAATTCTAGTTATATGAGATACCTAGCATAGTCAATTACACGGAGATAGAAAGCAGAATGGTGGTTGCCAGGGGCTGGGGGAGGGGGGTTGGGGACTAATTGTTTAATGGGTGTGCAAAGTTCCATTTGGGGATGACGAAAAAGTTCTGGAGATGGAGAGTAGAGGTCATTTTGTAACAATGTGAACGTACTCAACACAATTAAACTGAATGCTTGAAAATGGTTAAAATGGAAATTTTTATGTAATACATATTTTACCACAATAAAGAAAGTTTTAAAAAGTATATGGTGCTGATTCTTTGGGTATGCACAAAATTCAGTCCTTCTTTGGAACAAATTCTACAATAAAACCCCATTTGCCCTTTATTCCATTTGTGGAGATTTGCTTAGTAATGGTTGGCTTTCTCCGTCAAGGCACAGAGTGCGAAGCGACAAACATGCCCTTCCTTTATGTCTGCAATCATGCTTTGCCTATTTCCCTGGTCTTCCCCACTTAGGGCCAAGGTGTGCACTCCACACCTCCTGAACTATGCAACAAATTTAAGTTCAAAATTCTGCCAGGAAAAATCTTAGACAGTCTCCATATTCATTTGGTAAGAAATAAAAAATAAACAGACCTTTAAAATTTTTCTCAGCACAGTGGAACTGCTCATCATTCTTCAACATTTCCCCTGTTAACCTTTTTCCTAATGTGCTGGATTCAGTTCTCAATTTTTATTTTTTATTATTTTTATTTGTTTATTTTAAGATTTTATTTACTTATTTGAGAGAGAGCGTGCACACGCACGTGCGCAAGAGCATGAGCAGGAGAGAGGGGCAAAGGGAGAGGGAGAAGCAGACTCCCGCTGAGCCAGGAGCCTGATGCGGGGCTCGATCCCAGGATGACGGTACCATGACCCAAGCGGAAGGCAGACACCCAGCTGACTGAGCCACCCAGGCGCCCCTCAGTTCTCAATTGTAAATCCTGGGCTCTCCTTTAAGACTTGACTTACCATTCTTGCCTCTATCCCCACAACCAATGCTTTTTGCCCATTACCTAGACTACTAAACATCTACATGTTTTCCTGATTCTTTCCATTGTTTTTTTCCAGTCATTAATTCACTTTAACATCTGATAAACAGTCTTTGAGTATATATTAGGTGCTCACTACTTGCTATAAATTTATCTTCACAGGGACGCCTGGGTGGCTCAATTGATTAAGCAGCTGCCTTGGGCTCAGGTCTTGATCCCAGGGTCCTGGATCCAGTCCTGCGTCGGGCTCCTTGCTCAGCGGGGAGGCTGCTTCTCCCTCTGCCTCTGCTTCTGCCTGCCCCTGCTGTGCTCGCTCGCTCTCTCTCTCTCTCTCTCTGACAAATAAATAAAATCTTTAAAAAATAAAAATTAAAAAATAAATTTATCTTCACAAACTTATCTAATGAGGCATGGGGGTGACACTGGTTAAGAAATGTGATTATCTACATAAAACAATAAAAAATTCATGGCATCTGTCTCAGTAGAATAACAAAGCTGAAGCCACCACTAATCCCTCCCTAAATTCATGCTCCTTTTCTGTGGACTTCATGATGAGTAGGAAGATGTCTGTCCACAATATCCTGAGAAGGATATCTTTGGACATTGCTATCCTTGCTGCTTGACTTAATCTGAGAAATGTGTCTTTGGGGACAATTTGTCTTTGAACCCTGGGGGGAAGGAATTTGATATGGCCCCTCCCTGCCCTTCCAGCTTGGTCTGAAAACAATCTGAAACTCTCCTCTTCTTCTCTCATTCTCATTCTCTGTAGAGCCACCAGCCCAAAAGTTTTACATCTCTAGGTTCTGCTGCCTGGACTCCTTTACATTTCCACGCTACCCTCCCTCCCCAGTCAGGTTTAGTGGTTCTCAGACTTTCATAATTTTAAAACCTGTACAATTTCAAGAAAAGTGGACTGCAGTGTATATACTTAACTAGGACTGCCAATCTTTTATTTGGCCATATAAGGACGTTAAAACCAACACAGAAACTATCAGTTACTATCATGGTCACTGCATTAAATATATATGTATATTTCACCCACAAACAAAGTGGGAAAGATATCACCTTAAAACAACAGATGGTTTACTTAAATTTAATGAATTTAACATAATAAATACTACATTGTCTTTAATTTTCTGACCACTTTCCAGTACTACCTCCCTGGTCTGCAAAACCAGCATCATCTCTTGCCTGGATTACCACTAGTCCGCTAACTGCTCTCCCTGCAACCCAACAGCCTAGAATCTGGTTTAAAACCCTCCACTGGCTCTCCCAGGAAAAGCCGAAGCACAAACAATAGCTTAGGGGAACCTTGATGATCTGGAGCTGCTGCTACTTGAGTTTCTAGACCAGCGCTGTCTCATAAAATATAATGCAAGCCACGTACTTAATTTTAATTTTTCTAGTAGTCACGTTTGAAAAAATAACATTTAATTTAGCGGCATATTTTATTCAACTTCGTATGTCCAAAATATTACTTTGGAATATTTGTTATTATGAAATACTGTATTTCAATATGTAGTCTATATAAAAGTTGTTAGTAAGATATTCAACATTCCTCTTTTCATACTGTCTTTGAAATCCTGTGTGTAATTACACCGGCAGCACATCTCAATTCAGATGAGCCACATTTCAAATGCTCAACAGCCATTGTGTTGGAAAGCACAGATCTAGACTTTTCTTTTACTTCTCTCCCTTCCCTCACTCTGTGCCATGCTTTGCCTTTGCTGATCCCTCTCTGCAAAGATATGGGAAGGGCTGACTGTACCCTCCGCCTCTTCTGATCTTCACTCAACTATCTCCATCTCAGGAGGCTTTCTGTGTAAGATCAACACGTTCATCCCGGCCCTTCTCACCGTACAGAGTCTCTATCCCCTTTCATATTTTTTCTTTATACTTATCACTTTCTAGCAATTACAGAATTTATTATACAGCATATCTCGTTTACTGTCCCTTGTTCATGAACTTTGTGCTCTTCTTACTGCTGTGTCCTCAGGTCTGCATTACAACAGTGCCTGGCAGATAGGAGGCACTCAGTAACTATTTGCTGGATAAATACACTCCACTCCGAATCAGAGAAAATTTTGTACAGATGAGCACAGGCATTGGGAGCCATTAACACAGATGTGTAACCCAATTCTTAGCCCCAAATCCTCTAATGTTGGCTTAAACTCACTTTGTGACTCCAGTCACAAAGTGAGTAAACAAACTAACGTGTGTTTACCGTATGCCAGACACTGCTAAATGCTTTCTGGGCACTATTTGGTATAATCCTCCCAGCCCTTTAAGGTAAGTACTGTTATTTTATCCATTTTGCAGAAAAGGATTCTAAAGTTAGGAGGTAGCTCATGAAGAGGTGGAGAGCTCCACTGAGTTTGACTCTACCACCATGTCTGACATCAGATTAGACTGGGACTAGTTTGTATCTTTCATTGCATGTATAATTATTTAAAGTCTATTTTCCCTACAAGATTATTCGCCTATTCGCCACTGTGTTCTTACTCTCCAGCTAACAGATACTCAATAAGTACTTGTTGATTGCTATCTCAACCACCCACTCACTGGAGAACTATTATCTAACTTCACATTCCCTGAATTTTTGTTTACAGCCACAGCGCTGGATGTTTACTGATGTGTAAGGGATGGCTTTTCAGGCCCTCAGGTGCCTTGCAGAAAACTCCCTGTCCATCTACCACTGGCCATATAAAAGGTTAGATTCTAAGTCCTCCTCTCTTCCTTTAAGCCTACAGCTATTCTTGTAAAACATTATGTATATTGAAGGGTTTTTCCTCTTATTTTTATTTAAAATTTTTTGTTTAATTTTGCTTTTTTAAGTAAACTCGATGCCCGACATGGGGCTTGAATTCAACAACCCCGAGATCAGGAGTCGCATGCTCTACCGACTGAGCCAGCCAGGTACCCCAGAGAGTTTTTTCTTTCATATTGTTTTTAACTGAAAGATGATTTTAAAAATTATTTTTGGCAATTGCTATGATACAGTAATATTGCTTTCTGTTGGGTGTCTTTTAAACCCACTTATCTCAGTAATGGCAAGTAGGACTTTTTTCTTAATAGGTGCAAACCTCTTAATAGACTAGCTTAAAAACCATTACTCTTCCCACTTGTTTCAGATAGAGGGATCAGTGAAATCAGGCTCTGGAGGAGACCACAGATTCATTTCTGGGCAAAAGTAAGGATACATTTACAATGCAAAATTAGTGATGGGTAGTAACTGGGAATCTTACATCCTCCAGGTCCATTTATCCTGTAATCATAAACATTAATAGATCTGTAAAATGCCAGTAGTAATTTTTTTTTCTCCCTGCTTTATAGAGATGCTGTTCAGGGTTGTTGCCTGCAGAATGCATCCGTGACTACGATTAAAGGGGACAGAAAGTAAAACACAGGAAGCACGGTTACCTTATTTATATCCCACAGAACCAGTTTGCTTTTAAGTTTGGCAAATTCATAGGCAGTTAGTCTCCCAATTCCGTGTCCAGCTCCAGTAATCAGTACGATTTCTCCAGTAACTGATTTTCTCTTCTTAGGAATAAAAAGCTTCAGGAGAGACTCTAGGCTGAAGATGATCAGCAAGGGCAGAAGCTGGAGGCAATGCAGAAAGAACTTCATCCTGGTCGTTGCCGTGAGCTTTTGGTGTACTGCCTTTCACCAATCACTCTCAATTGCTTCTGGAGGGCGATTCCGTCCAACACCGGAGAGAGTAAAAGCAAAAACAAGGAAGGGCTCCGAAACCGTTCCTTCCGCTGGGCTGGGCTTGGTTAGGTCTTTCACAATTGGTTCGGGCTGCAGTGCGGAGCGGCTGCTCGCCGGCTCAGAAAATCGGGAGGGACAAAGTCCAGAGGAGGGCAAGGCTTCCGAGTCCGCTCGTCTTTGACGCACTGCCTCCGGGTCTTGCGAGCCGACCTCGGTGGCTTGGCTGCCGCTTGTTTCCCGAAATGTGGTCATTCCTCTCCAAGTTACAGAGATCACTGGCAGTGTCCGCAGTCCAGATGCTTCTTTGAAACTTGATGCTCACCACCAGTGAAGGGATGCAGATGTAGTTTCCTATCTTAAAAGGGACGTGGGGAGATCAATTGTTCCGCAAGCCCCCCCTCCCCGCCCCGTCCCATCCCGAGAAATTTTGCTATCTCACATTCTGATTTGAACGAAACGCGAGGACAGAGAAAATGTTGAACTTTCAAGGGCAGCGATAATCAAGGCCCAGGAAAAATCGTATCATATCATAAGGGATTGTATCCACAAGGAAGAGCAGTGTATTTGGATAATCTTTTTCGCTCAACCTGTTGGAACTTGTGAAAAAAACATATTACACTTAAGTAATCGTATCTTTCTCCAGGTTAATAAATCACGGCTTCCAGAATGAATCATAAAACGGAAAGAAAATCACCTTGCATAAAGATTACCTATGTAATTTTTGGTTTAGTAGCTTATTATAAGTATTGGTTACTGAAAAGAAAAAGACCCAATTCTGGGTTTGTGTGCGGGAAGAGCTTAATCATTGTTAGTTACATTTTTTTTTTCCAATTCAGTTCTTGATAGTAATTGAAATGGGGCTTTTTGTGAGACACTACAGTACTTGGAAAGAGACTTCTGTCAGTGGGTGACTGATGGTCGCTTTATATTTAAGAGGCAGGAAGATCACAAAAAATTGGACGTTCACAAAGAATTCATACATCTCTCTATCATCTGCAACTTTTCCTTATGGCTCTCAAATGCAAGTTTACAATAGTACAAATACTTGCATAGAAAGTTTCCTGACTGATGAATCACAGACCTGTACCCTTGAAACAAATAATACATTATATGTTACTAAACAAAGAAAGAAAATTTAGCTATTAAAACATTAAAAAAAAAGAAATTTCCCAGTTTCCAGAGGTTTTTCCACATATATTATCTCATTAGATTTTTTAACAAGCTTCTTAGGAAGTAGAGAAGAAAACTATTTCCCTATTTTATAAATGAATAGATTAGTTAGATTAACTTTTTAAAGCTCCCACAGGAAGTAAATACATAACTGTCAAACTTTTTTGCCCACTACCTATAGGAAGAAAGCACATCTTACATGTGTATGCTTCCAAGTTTTTTTTTTTTATTCATGAGAGGCAGAGAGAGAGAGAGGCAGAGGGAGAAGCAGGCTCCCAAGGGAGCAGGGAGCCCGATGCGGGACTCGATCCCAGGACTCCGGGATCATGACCTGAGCCAAAGGCAGACGCTTAACCATCTGAGCCACCCAGGCGCCCGTGTATGCTTTCATATATGTTGACTTTCACATATGTAGGCTCTGTCTCTAATATTTTCTATTAAGAAAATCGGAGAGCATGAGACTCGTGAGTTCAAGCCCCATGTTGGGTGTAGCAATCACTTAAAAAAATAAAATCTTAAAAAAAAAATTGTATGTAAAGACAACTAGGTAGTTTTGATCCAGTAAGATGGCTAGAGTTCCCCTGGTCTAGGAAAAGAACAGTGTTTGAAAACAGTCACACCTGAATCCTATGTGTGTATGTGACTTCACCTCCCTGAGAATGTTTCCTAATTTGTAAAACTGGGATGTTATGAATACATACCCTACAGGATTCTTGTGAATCCTGAGCTGAAGGCAGAAGCTCAAATGCTGAGCCACCCAGGCGCCTCATTGGGACAGGTTAAAATGTTTTCTGTGGGCGCCCGGGTGGCTCAGTCATTAGGCCTTCGGCTCAGGTCAGGATCCCAGGGTCCTGGGATGGAGCCCGGCATCCGGGCTCTCTGCTCGGCGGGGAGTCTGCATCTCTCCCACTCCCCCTGCTTGTGTTCCCTTTCTCACTGTGCTTCTCTCTGTCAAATAAATTAAAAAAAAATCTTTAAAAAAACTAAATAAAATGTTTTCTATGTGGAGAACCTTAATTTCATGCTGCCCTGCCAGCTGTTGAAGTAGCGTTAAAAAGGGGGGGGGGAACAAAAGTTAAGGATAAGGAGCCCTTCAATGATGATTTGAGCACTTACTATGACTAGGCATTATGCTGAGTGCCTCACATATAGACACAGTATATTTTACCCTCTCAATAGTCTTAAGAAGTAGGTTCAATGAGACATCTATTACGTGAATAAAGAAATAAAAGATTAAGAGAAATAAGCAAATCACCTGAGGTCATAGTATAAATGGTAGAGTTGAATTGAGATCTAGGCCATTATCACTAGTCTATGTTGCCTTTTTTCTTAGGGCAAAGAAGAAAAGCTAAGCCACTCCTAAATCACTTTGAAAAATTCAGAAGGATAAAAACTGTTACTCATAATACCTCCCGTTATTCATAACTCCTATAGCATTCATAACACCTCCCCCTCATAGCATTAGGTGACTTAATCCCTAATTAACAGGTCATAGAGTGCAGCTATTAAAAGAAAGATTTTGTTTGTTGTTGTTTTTTAGAGAGAGAGGGCGTGAGCACATGAGTGTGTGTGTGTGTGTGTGTGCGTGTGTGGTCTGTGTTGTGGTGGGTGAGGGAGAGAGAAAATCCCAAGTGCGGAGCCTGACAAGGGGCTCAATCTCAGGACCCTGAGATCATGAACTGAGCTGAAATAAAGAGTCGGACGCTCAACAGACTAGGCCACACAGGCACCCCTAAAACTAGGATTTTGAATTCCTGCCAACTTTTTATCAGCTATGTGATATCTGGTTCATTGTTTACCCTTCCCCGAGGTCTCAGTTACTTCATCTGTAAAATGGATACAATAGCAGCTTGGTTGAGTAAATGAGATATTGAAAAAGCAGAGCTGACATCTTACATACAAATATACTTAATGAATGATAGCTACTACTGTATTTTAACCAGTCATCAGTAAGAGGTTTATGTTTGCAAGGCTGGCTCTGTAGAGTCCTAGTGGATTCAGAAGGAAAGGCCACCATACTTTGCAATTCCATAGGCCAATGAAAAACAGTCTCTTTTCTTTTCCCTATTACTTTAAAGGACACTGAGGAAGAACATTCAGAAATGACTGCCAGACTGTGCTAAAGGAGGTACTTCCAATAGTTTTTCAGTCATTCTGGGATAGAAGACTTCATACTTGGCTCTGATGTCTGAATTTTAGAGCTGGAGGGAGTTAAATGTTAGCTTGTCCAACCACATTTTTTTTAAAGTAATGAATGTATGCATTCAAAGTAATGAATATATCTGGTTTAAAAATGGTTCAACAAGGGCGCCTGGGTGGCTCAGTTGGTTGGGTGACTGCCTTCAGCTCAGGTCATGATCCTGGAGTCCCAGGATTGAGTCCCACATCAGGCTCCCTGCTCAGTGGGGAGTCTGCTTCTCCCTCTGACCCTCTTCCCTCTCGTGCTCTCTATCTCTCATTCTCTCTCTCAAATAAATAAATAAAATCTTAAAAAAAGGGATTTTATTGATTTAACAGACAGAAAGACAGAGAGAGAGAGAGAGAGAGAGAGAGCGCACAAGCAGGGGGAGCAGGAGAGGGAGAAGCAGGCTCCCCGCTGAGCAGGTAGCCCCACCCCAGGACCCTGGGATCATGACCTGAGCCAAAGGCAGATCCTTAACTGACTAAGCTACCCAGGCATCCCTGTTTGTTTATATTTAAAACTTTTACACTTTTTATGTCTTATTCCTGCCACTGTATGATGAAACTTTTGGCTTCCCATTTTGTAAGAGGAGGGTAAGCCCTATTGTTTTCCTCAGTTGTCCCTTCCTACCTCCCAACTTGTAGTATCTGGTTTACTTTCATATTCTCAGGACTGATCATATTTACTTTATATTTTGTAACTGTAACACTTTCTGTGCTTGGTCTATGTTGACTCTGAAAGCTCAAAATCAACAGAGAGCATTTACATTCTTATGACTAAATAGTGGCCTTCCTCAGCAGGAGGCTGCTATTAGACTAACTGGGACGGAGTGGGCCAGAAGAAATCACAGTCATCTCAAAACTATTCATCCTTGGCCTTTATGAAGACTGAGGCAGCATAATGTCAAAGCAAAAACTCTGAAGTTAGGTCGGAATTCCAGCTCTGTCACTCTCTAGTTGTGTGATTTTCAACAAGTCATTTAAATACTTTGTTTAAATTTCCTTCAGCATGCATTCACTTATTAAGAGACAGGACTGGTGGCTGATTGAAAGAACACAAAAGATACAAAGAAAATCCTTGCCATCAGGGAAGAGAAAGAGGAAAGCAGGCTACTGTTGACGCAGGGGATTATGGAAAAGGAGAGAGGATAGCAATAGAGGCAAGTATTAAGAGTCTTAGTAACTGGACTTCTCATTCCAACCCTTACTGCTATGCTGCTCTGTATCCAGTTCCAACTTTTATAATACCAACTTCTCTATGTTTTGAGGAACAAAATTTGGTACAGTGTTAATGGCTTTCCATTGTACTTGGGATAAACTGCTAATTCCTTACCATAGCCTATAAGACCTTATAAGATGTGGTTCTTGGGTCAAGATTTTTACATAAAATAAACCCATAGTAGCTTAGTCAAATAGGGGTTTCTTTTCCTTATTAGTCCAGAAGCAGTCTATGTAGGACAGGTGCAATGGTGCAACTATTTGAGGAAGTAAAAAAACAAAACAAAACAAAACCAACAAACCCTCAGATTCCTTCTTGTACCCTATCCTGACATCCATGTGTGTGGCTTTTGTCATTAGGATCTCAAGATGGCGTCTCCTTCTCTAGGAAATGTGCCCTCCTTTCAAGCAGGAATACAAGAGTGAGGGGAAACTGCAAAAGGTTAATACTTCCTGCTAAATCAGCCAGTCTCTTTTGCCCAGGAAAATAAGGGCCTTCCCAGAAAACCCACACAGTAGACTACCACGTTCATCTCATTGGCCAAGAAAGGGTCCTGTGGCCCCCTTAGCTGCAGGGAGCATAGGGGGTAAGTTTTTACCTGGACACATTTCATTCTTTCTTGTTTTTTTTAAAGATTTTTTTTTTAAAAAAGCTTTTATTTATTTTTCAAGAGAGAGAGAGAACGTGAGTGGGGCCAGGCAGAGAGAGCTGGAGAAGCAGGCTCCCCGCTGAGTAGGAAACCCGATGTGGGGCTCGATCCCAGGACTCTGGGATCAAGACCTGAGCAGAAGGCAGATGCTTAACCGACTGAGCCAGCCAGGCGCCCCAGCTGGATACATTTCTACATATGACATGGAAGAAGGGAGAACGAATAAATGGGTATTGGGTAACAGAGAGTTGTGCCCACCATACTGGCCACCTCTCCGGCTTCATTGCAGATCACACTTTCTGGTTTACTACTATGCTTTAGCACATTGACCTTTCTGTTCCTTGCTTATAGCCAAACTCTTTTCTACCTTAGCGATTTTGTACTTACAGTCCTCTCTGCTTGGAGTGCTCTTTCCCCAGCTTTTCCAGTGCCTGGTAGCTTCATATCCTTAAGTATTTCTCAAGAGTGATCTCGTCGGAGAAGTCTTTGCTGACACGCTTCTCCTGTAATACAGTTACTCCGGTTTCACTTATTCTTTTATGTAGCAAGTTGTCTACTTCCTTCATAGCATTTTTCCTAATATGCAATTCCTAGTTTGTTTATTTATACTTCATTCACCTCCCCCAGAAAGTAAGTTTCATGAGAGCAGGACCTTGTCTGTCTTGCTCATGACTTTATTCCTGGCACTTAGCGCAGTGCTTGGTAAATAGTAAGTAATCCATAAATATTTGCTAGGTAATGAAATGAATAGAACAAAGGTGAAACAGTTGGAATTATTAATCACTCTTAGTTTTAGTATACCTAAAATCAATTCCGGCAATCACATACATGGCTTTCCTATCGAAAAATATTCATTATTCGGCATCTTTTGCCTGTTTCACCAACTATTTTAAGAAGCCCTTAAAGTTGGTATGTGGTTACTAAGTAAAAAATTAAATAAAAAATATAAGCCCTCACTTCTCTCTACTTAAGTTCTAACGATATCCCTTTCATTTGGAATGTGGATAAACGGATGGTAGTATAAAACAGTAAATATTTGAGATGGCATTTCGGTTCTGCCCAAGAGTGGGCTATAGCACATGCTCACAACACTCTAGTAGATCTAGGAGATGTCCCTGAAGGGTGGAACCCTGGAAACCCTCTGTCTGAGCTAATTGTGATAGAGTCCTAGTACCGAGGAGTTGGTTTTGTTTGCAGAGTTGTGCAGTTCTTTGAGCTAAGTCCATTCCAATCTCTCTTTAAGGAATGTAGAGTTAGAAAACTGGAGCTCGAGGAACTTTCTATGAGAATGCCTTTCTCTCTCCCGTTCCTGGTCAAACGTTTTGTGGCTCACTGCCTTACTTCTCTTCTTCCTAATGACTGATTTGTCAGCACACTTCAGAGGAACTAAGCATTTTAAACAGAGCCTGCCTAATTATATTTCCAGTTTAAGCAGAGGTTATTGGCTGTCAACAATGGGGGCAAAGTTTATTTGACCAGAGGAAGCCAAATCCAGAAATTTATTTTTTTAATGATAGTACTTTACTGTATGGAAGAACTGCCAAAAATAAACAGACCTGGATACTAGGTAAAGTGGTAAGGACACATTTTATTCAGTAATACTGTTGTGTGAATGAACTCAACCTCCCTGAAACAGAAGGCTGGAGACTTTTTAAAGCCTTTAGTGTGCTAAGGGAAAGGCACTGAGGGGTGTCAAGGGGGTGAGTTGGTGCTTCACGTGGGTAGGCCATCTGGGTTTGTTAACTGGTCCCTGTCAGAGAAGAAACTTCTATCTTTATGACAAGAGGCAGCAGTCCAACTTAAAGAAAGATGTCCATTCAAGTGAGGCCCACAAGGACTGGGAGATAGAATGGAGTTATCTCCCTGAATGATTGCATTTCAAAGTGAGGGGCTCTCAGGTCTTCGAGGATCGTTCTGGATAGATTTTTAGCACAAAGGGCAGAGAAAGGATTTATAATTGCAAACTTTTGAAAGAAACTGCTCTAAGAGAGGGATGTAGGTACTATCTCCCTATCACGAGGCTTTGCCTGGAACAGTCAATTCTCCTGCATTGTTAGCTTTTCCACCAAAGCATTTTAACCGGGTCTCTGGTTATTCTAGGGACAAGGCCTTAAACTGCCAGAAGCCATACTAGTTTTGTCAAGTCTCTTAGTGTAGAGGTTGTGATGGAGCTGCTATATGCCAAAAGTTGTGCATTCTCCAGTCTTCAGAACAATACTTGTCAAAATTTGATTGATCTGGCTTTTGAGACAAAGTTTTATAATGTCTGTGTCTCTACCACACCATTGAAAGCAGTGGACTTCGTACTTAAATGTTTGCCACATTACTAAGATAATGAATATAAAAAACTGAAAGCCAGATTACAAACGGTTTTGTTCATTCTGAATTACCAATCTTCAGTCTGGGGGTTTAGCTAATTTTTGCCCCTTGTTTTGTCTTGGGTTTTGCTCTGTATTCCTGCTCCGAGCTGCGCTTCCGGCTCACAGCTGGTTTGCTCCTCCACTGGTTTGCCAAGGCCACATCCGGCAAAGCTTTGTCAAATTGAACAGCTACAGTGAACAGCCTGGTAAAAGAAGAAGAGAAAAGTCTTAAATGCGTTGCAAATCTCTAAAGTACCTCCTTTTCCTGCAACCACTCGTTCAGATAGGATTAGGACGCCCACTGTTCACTACCTGAGGCGCCTGTAACTCCTTCCTGCCGAGAAAAACAGAAACAGGTACACGACTTTCTCTCAATCCCTTTTCTTTCTTTGCCCATTTCCCCCCTTCCAACTCCCCATCTTCTTGCGCTTCCTCCTTTTCTTCGGGCGCTTTCTCCACCTAGTTCGCACCACTCCACCCCAAGTACGCCTGCGCACACTGGAAGGTCGAAAAACGTGAACGCTGGGAAGCCGGCGCTGTTTTTGCTTTACGGCGCGGCTGTAAAGCGCTGTCACGGACGTGTGAGGCCACGGGGTCCGCGTCGCTGTTCTGAGGCAGCAGGCGCTGGTACCGTCCGCGTCGCTCGCAGATCTGGTTCCCTTCGTCTCACTGGCGCGAGCGGGGGATTATCTGGGGAGAGTTCCCGGTCTTGTGTGTTTCTGTGAAAGACGTAGATACTCCTTCCCCGGAACGGGAGGGCGGTCCGTCCTAGTGCCCGCTAGATAACCTGGGGCTGTGGGCGGACCGAGGCTGTGGCCCCGGCTAAGCGTGACCTCGCTCCGCGAAGCCGCCCGCGGGCAGCTGATGGCCGAACGCATCCTGGGAAAGACTGTAGCCACAGTGTCTCTCTCTGTGGCCTTGGCCTCTGTGACTGTCAAGTCCTCAGGCTGTTGCAGCATTCCGGCGTGCAGGTATTTCCTGGTGCTGCCTTCTGAGTCC
>NW_027397066.1:70805279-70805408 GCF_003265705.2 Callorhinus ursinus
TGCCTAGAGTTTAAAGATGTGAACAGTATAAATGGTGTAAAACGAAAAGTAAGTCGTCATTCCTCCCCACCACCTCTACTTTTAAGTGTAGATCATATATTTATCATCTACCTCTTTACCCCTGGATAA
>NW_027397066.1:70805418-70846233 GCF_003265705.2 Callorhinus ursinus
GCGGACTCCCCACTGAGCACAGAGCCTGAGGAGGGGCTCCATCCCAGGACCCTGAGATCATGACCTGAGCTGAAGTAAGAGTCTGACGCTTAACTGACTGAGCTACCCAGGCACCGCAGTTACTCTTCATTTTTATAATGCTAGGAGCCCTGGGTGAAGTGAGGGTATATGTAAAACCAGTGACTGCTTATTGATGCCCAGAAATTTTTGATTTTGATGTAGTCCAATTTATCTGTTTTTCTTTGTTGCCTGTCCTTTGATTGTATCTAAGAAATCATTGTCAAGTTTAGTGACATGAAAGTTTCCCTGTATGTTTTCTTCTAAGAGTTTTATAGTTTTAGGTCTGGGTCTTTGATTCATTTTGCATTAGTATTTGCATATGCTATAAAGTAAGGGACCGTCTTCATTTGCGTGTGGATATCTAATTTTCCCAGGCCCATTTGTTGAAAAGACTGTCCTTTCCTGTTGAATAGTTTTGTCAAAAATCATTTGACCATCTATGTAAGGGTTTATATGTGGGCTCTCCACTTTATCCCATTGGTCTATATGTCTGTCTTTATGCCAGTATTCTACTGTTACGATTACTATAGGTTTGTAGTAAGTTTTGAAATTAGGAAGTGTGACACCTCCAACTTTTTCAAGATTGTTTTCAAGGGACCGTTTGGGGTCCCTTGTTTGTGATCTTAGAAAGTTTTCAGTCTTTCATTATCACACCAAAAAGTGGGCTTTTGTATATGGCCTTTACTATGTTGAGGTAGTTTTCTTCTTTTTCTTCTATTCCTAGTTTGTTGAGTGTTTTTATTGTGAATTTTATTTATTGGATTATGACAGACTTTTTCTGTATCAGTTGGGATGATCATGTGTTTTTTTCCTTCATTCTGGTAATGTGTATTACACTGATTGATATTTGTATGTATAAACATCCTTGCATTCCAATAAATCTTGGTCATGGTGTATAATCCTTTAAATGTACCGTTGAATTCTGTTTGCTGCTTTTTTGTTGAGGATTTTTGCATCAGTATGCATCAGGGATATTGGTGTATAGTTTTCTAGTAGTGTCTTTGTCTGGCTTTGGTATCGGGGTAATAATGCTGGCCTCATAAAAAAAATTGGATATATTCATTCTTTAGTTTTTTTGAAGAATTTGAGGAGGATTGGTGTCAATTCTTGAAATGTTTCATAGAATTCACCAACGAAGCTGTCGTCTCCCAACTGTTTCTTTGTCAGGAGTAAATAAATACGGTTTTGCATCACCTTTTAAAATTATTTATAGGAGTGCCTGGGTGGCTCAGTCGTTAAGCATCTGCCTTCGACTCAGGTCATGATCCCAAGGGTCCTGGGATCGAGCCCCCCATCGGGCTCCCTGCTCGGTGGGGAGCCTGCTTCTCCTCTCCCACGCCCCTTGCTTGTGTTCCCTCTCTCGCTGTGTCTCTCTGTCAAATAAATAAAACCTTAAGGGGCGCCTGGGTGGCTCAGTCGTTGAGCGTCTGCCTTCAGCTCAGGTCATGATCCCAGGGGTCCTGGGATCGAGCTCCGCATCGGGCTCCCTGCTTGGTGGGGTGCCTGCTTCTCCCTCTCCCACACCCCCTGCTTGTGTTCCTGCACTCCTTCTCTCTCTCTCTTTCTCTCTATCAAATAAATAAATAAAATCTTAAAAAAAAAACCTTAAAAAAATAAAAAATGAAAGATTTCATTTATTTATTTTTGACAGAGAGACAGAGAGACAGTGAGAGCAGGAACACAAGCAGGGGGCGTGGGAGAGGGAGAAGCAGGCTCCCCACCGAGCAGGGAGCCCGATGCGGGGCTCGATCCCAGGACCCCTGGGGATCATGACCTGAGCCGAAGGCAGACGCTCAATGACTGAGCCACCCAGGCGTCCCAATAAATAAAATCTTTTAAAAAATAAAATTATTTATATAACCCCGTTCAAATTTCACCACTTGTCCTGCAAAAAAAAATTTTTTTTTCTTTTTTGGTTCAGGAACCAATCCAAGATCATTGATTGCATTTAGTTTTCATGTCTCTTTAGTCTGCATCTATCTGAAAGAGTTACTCTGTCTTTCATGATGTTACCAGTTGAAAGAGTACACACATTTATTTTGCAAGCTGTCCTTTGACCTGCTTCTATTCTAGATGTCCTCATGTTTTCGATTCTGGTCATACATTCTTGTAAGGAATACCTCAGAAATGATCACTGTACTTCTCACTGTATATCAGGAGGCACAGGATGTTGACTTATTTCACCACCCTAACAAGTTGGCGTGTGATCATTGATATTGTGAGAGCAGAGCAGGGATGCTGTCATCACTTTAGAATTCATATATTTATCATAGTCTGACTGTCAGTGGTATTACGTTAATTCTTGTACAATGTAAGAACTTACAACAGATATTTCCATTTCCTTGTTCTTCTTTTGGGCCATTCTTGGCATACTTTTTACCTGTGTGTTAGACCATAGACCATTTTTTTTAAAAAGTCTTCTTTTAATTTGTTTTTATGGTTCAATTTTCATAACAAACTTCCTCAGCTTTTGTGCTAACAAAAGTAAACTTCTGTCCCTTTTTCTCAACTAAAAGAAATTCAGTGAGTAGTTTCCAAGTAGTAAGATTTGGCAATATTTAAAGATTTTTCATATTTGAAAATAATTTTCTCATAGATGTTAGACTTTTATACTTTGAAATTGAAAAGTATGTTTTTGGGTCTTTGAGTTAGGTTCTTTATTTTTAATTTTTTATGGCATTTATGTGAAAGATTTTTCCTTTTTCTTTTTTTTCTCTCCAGAAACACATTTTCATCCTGTGGGTTTCATCTTAGCTCAAACATCATGTCTAGTTCTAATGGTGCCAAAGAGAATTCCCACAAGGCGGCTCGGACATCTCCTTACCCAGGTTCAAAAGTCCAACGCAGCCAGGTTCCTAATGAGAAAGTAGGCTGGTTTGTTGAGTGGCAAGACTATAATCCTGTGGAATACACTGCAGTCTCTGTCTTGGCAGGACCAAGGTGGGCAGATCCTCAGATCAGGTGAGCAAATTAGCTGGCATTAGCCGGTAGCTGAGTGTAGGATGGTGACAAGAATGGTTGTATTTGTAAATTACCATTTTGACAGCTGAAAAATTATTTTTATCTAGTGTTTGACTTTGTCAGAACTCAGTTTCCACATTGGCTTGAATTCTTGCCAAAGCTAGACCATCCATGTTTGCTTGTTCTTTTGGGGGTTTTATGATGATCCTTCCAAACAAGTAAATCTGTTTTACTGTGGAGTTTTATAGAATGGCAAGTGGTGATATCTATTTTCATTTGTTCTGTTTAGGTCATCAGTAGAACACCTTTTGTGATTATTTTCCACCATTGCTAGACTTGTATTTGAAGTAGTGAAAATATTTTTCAGAATTTTTTCAGATTACTAAGAACAGGAGGATGATAAAATTAGAGCAGTGGGAAAAAAATGGAAAAGGTATAGATAAAGGAGAGAAAAGAAAACAAACACTCAAGCAAAAATCCTTTGACTAAATCCATAGAAATACATCAATTCACATTTTATATTTATGTTCCTTTTAATGAATATAGTGATAGAGTTTTTTAATGTACTAACTACAAACTAGGTGTTGTACTAAGTGTTTTATAAGCATTATTTTATTCTTATAACTATTCTGGAAGACAGATGGGGTTCTTATTTCTACTTGATAGAAAAAACACACAAAAAATGGAAGCACAGAAAGGTTGCCCTTTACCTCTGGTCACAGAGCCAATAGATGGTGAAGCTTGGACTTGAACTCAATCTGGCTCCTATACTTCATGCTCTTAACCACTCTACTAAACTGCTCCGTGGTTTTAGAACAGTTTTATAAGTTTGATTTAATGGGCCAGTTTATTATAAATGCTTTCCAAGGGATTATTTAGTCAGGTAAGTAAAAAATGTTGCTAGTTAGATCCGGTATTAGTTCATTAGGTTAAACTTTACCGTGGTCTTATGCTGTGACTTGATTTTGACCTACAGTTGTCTTATTTTATCTGATAGTACTTGAACTTTTATTTCTTATTTTTTTGTGATAGTACTTGGATTATTAATTAATCATGAGGCTGACCTGTGGAGAAATTAGTAGCTTCAGTGAATTCTACTTCCCCTCATTTTAGAGTATTTTATGTATACATGATAGACAATTAAAATTAATGGTGTTGGCAAGGGTGCTATATAGTGTAAACAGAGGAACATTTTCTTATTTTTCATTCAGTTTATTTTTTAAGAGTTGGATTTATATCACCATCTAAGTCAAGCTTTCTTACTAACATTAATATTTCAGTTATGGTTAGGTTCATGCTTTTTTTCCCCATTGGTGAATTTCTAGAGTCCCAAAAGCATTGTAACACTGGTTTTATAATTTCGTGATTTCTACCATTTAATTCTTTTTATTTGTGTGTTAGATAGAAGATTGGTTAGAAGTCTTGAAAGAATGTCTGAATCATTCCAATTGGAATTTATTTCCAAACTAGAGCACAAATACTTCGATGCTCACTTACTGAAATTAAAGCAAGAAAGAAACCAAAACTTACGTCAGAACTGCCTATGAACAATTCACTATCAGTGCAGTTATGTCAGTGGTTTCATAATGGTGAGGAAAGTAGTTTATTTATATTTACTTTGGAAATATTTTTATTGAGGAATGACAAACGCAGTAGAGTGCACATTTCTTATGTGTGCTTCTATAGCTCAGAACAATTTTATTTATACGGCTCTAACTACCATTGAGATCAAGATCTAGAACACTTCTATCATATAATATTTATTTTCGTCTACATTATAGTTAGTATGAAGTTTTGGGGTAAATTCATTGTTTTGTGGGTTTATTTTGATGAAAATATTAGTGTACATTTGAGGAAATTAAACTTACTTTGAGACAGTAAAAACATCAAGATATCAGAAAGTATCTTATTTTGGGGACCACAGAGGAACCACTAATTTCCATATTGTGCCCACAGACAATTCCTCCTTGCTAATAGTAGCGTAGACTTTTTTGTAGCACGTGGGAGGAGCTGCAGATTTTCTGCATAGTCCTTCCCAGAGGGGTTATAATACACATCCTTGTATTATAAGGTGTTTTGGTTAACACTTTTTTAAGAAACTGTTTTGAAGGAGTAAGATGGATTTGTAAATGAAAACTGACTCTTAAAAAATTAAGTTTCACAGATACTTTATTGTAATAACAGGTTGACTGGCATTAGTGAGCTCTTGGTAGTATTAGGCCATTATTCTTATTTTGCTTTGGTATTCTCATTACAGTGAGAGTAACTTCTCTCCCAAGTTTAATGAAAAGGATGGGCATGTTGAGAGAAAAAGCCGGAATGGTTTGTATGAGATTGAAAATGGAAGACCCAGGTAAGTACTGGGGATGGGAGAATGTAAGAATGTAGAAAACCCAATTAACATTTATTGAGTGTTTGTATGTGCCAGACAATATAAAAAAGAATTTATATGCGTGATCTGATTAAAACATTACAGTAACCCCACGAGTGGATATTGTTAGTTCCATTGACAGATGAGGATAGAGAAGGTAAGCAATTAGCATACAGTAAGTGGGAGAGGCAGGATTTGAATGTGCTTTTTTATAACTCCACCTTGTAGGTGGAAATAATGAATTGAGTAAATGAACAGAGAAGGGAGGGCGCCTGGCTGGCTCAGTCAGTAGAGAATCTGACTCTTGATTTGGGGGTTGTGAATTGGAGGCCCACATTGGGTGTAGGTATTACTTAAAAAAAAAACCCAAAAACAAAAAACGGGATTGAAAATTGTACATTCAGTAGTTTATTAAATTTATTAAATTGATGTCTTAAGGTAAGAATTTACCCCAGTGTAAGAGTAAAAATAAAAATAACCCAGTAACTTAACATGAAGATTCTTTCTGTACTTCTAAAACTGATTTTTTTTTTTTTAAAGATTTTATTTATTTATTTGACAGAGAGAGACACAGTGAGAGAGGGAACACAAGCAGGGAGAGTGGGGGAGGGAGAAGCAGGCTTCCCGCCGAGCAGGGAGCCCGATGCAGGGCTCGATTGCAGGACCGCAGGATCACGACCTGAGCCAAAGGCAGACGCTTAACAACTGAGCCACCCAGGCGCCCCTCTAAAAATGATTTTTATACACAACTCCAAAAATTTCCATTTTCCTTAACAAGACATTTTAGGAAGAAATGTAAAAATTAGCATGCCTCAAATAAAACAAAGAAAGATCAGGGGTCTGTAGTCATAGTTCTTACCTTGAAAAAATGTTGTGATTTGTATTCTTAGTTCCTCAAGGACAAGGCAGTGGTTGTACTCCTCTCACCATAACCTGGTCCTTCAGTTTTGCTAAATTCAGCCTTTGGTCATAACTTCACCTTTCTGTGTTGTTGGATCTTTTTAAGTCAGACCCTCCTTGCATTTGACTTATTCCTTTGGTTCATTTCTGGGTAAAATATATTAAAAGATATGTACCCACGTAAAGGATAGGCAGCAGAGGCAAGATAGCATGTTGTTTCAGCCAAGAGTCTGACTAACAAACAACTCTAGCTTGCCTGAGTAAAGAGTGAACTTTAGGGTTATAGGATCATCTCAAGGAGCCCAAAGCATAAGTGCAACTAACTTGAGGAAGGGTAGAATTGAAAATCCATCTCTTGCTTTTTTTACATGTTGCTTTTATTTCTCTTTCACGGCAAACAACTTTCTCTGCTTCTCAGGCTACAAGATAGTCTGTGTGTCTTTTCCATAGTTTCTAATGTACAAGTTAGAGGCTTGGTCATCTGTTAAAAACTGACATTCTCTCTTAATATATTTTTTTAAGATTTTTATTTATTTGACAGAGAGAGACACAGCGAGAGAGGGAAAACAAGCAGGGGGAGTGAGAGAGGGAGAAGCAGGCCTCCGGCAGAGCGGGGAGCCCGATGTGGGGCTCGATCACAGGACCCTGGGACCGTGACCTGAGCCGAAGGCAGACACTTAGTGACTGAGCCACCCAGGCAACCCTTAATATTGGTTTTGATCATTTGTATTCAGGGGTGGGTGATTACATGGAATAAACATAGTCGTAGGCCGCCTTGCCCCTCTTCCTGTGAACTTGAAAAGTAAAATTATTGGCACCTGGCCAGGTGTCTTGTCTTTATTTTTAAGTCTTGCTGAAATATTTCTGAGCCTAATACAAAAACAGTAGCAAAACTCATTCAGCCTGAATAACAGTCACAGGAAAGATCAGAATAAAAAGAGATCGCTGACACAAAATTTTGGCTATGTGTTTATTTACTTTCATGTATTGGGAGGACAAAAGATAAAATCTTAGTAAGGTAGGACTGTAGGTTACAGTATTTTACTGGTACATGATGAAGTTGAACATTTAAGGAATATTGACTGGAAGAGAATTACGCATGAATGTTGCTATGTTTACCTGACAGACTTTTTAACATTGGGTTATGCTATTTGGTTACACAGTAAGTTGGGATTTTTATATTGCTTTCTTTAAAAATCTTGAAATCCTGAGTAATACTACCAGCTCATTATATGCTACAAAATATATATTATTGGTAATAAACATCCAGAACCCACTGAGAATAAATGGACTTTTATTAAAAGTAACAAAAATAGGGGTACCTGGCTGGCTCAGTTGGAAGAGTGTGCGACTCTTGATCTTGGGGTAGTGGGTTTGAGCCTCATATTGGGTATAGAGATTACTTAAACTTTAAAAAAGTAACAGAAATATTTTCATGAGAAGGGTTGTATGGAATGGGAGTAAGAAAAGGAAATGGTGAGAAAGTGAAGACAAGTGTGGTTGTCTTGAATGATAAATCATCACTGTTGTAGAGATAGATGATGATTAGGTGCAGACCATTCATCTGCCCTGTTGTAAGAGTCCAATAAAGTTCTGGTTTGAATTTAGGAGTAGAGATGAAAACAGAAAAAATTCTCATATTGAGAACAACTTTGAGAATGAGATCTTCTTCCTGGTTCAGGCCCAAAGCTTAAGACATGCACAAAAGAAATGTTAAATAACAGTGTAAGGAAATACGGGTTTTTAGTGCCAGATGTGTGATAATGCTAGTGGATTTGGGACGAGATATTATTTCCCTCTTATTGTACTTACTGCCTTCTTTTGGGCCATATCAAGTTGGGTTAAAAAAGATGAACACATTCAATTGATTTTATATTTTTTGTCCCAGAAATCCTGCAGGACGGACAGGACTGGTTGGCCGGGGGCTTTTGGGGCGATGGGGCCCAAATCATGCTGCAGATCCCATCATAACCAGGTAAGAATGAAAAAAACATTTCAGCAGCAGAGAGCCAAGTGATTGAGAAATACAGACTGTAACTTGTGTTTATATACACACACGTCTGTATGTATGTGTATATATAACATGCATATATAATGTATACGTGGTTTTATATATACATGTGTGTATATATAGGTACTTTGTGAAATCTATATTTTAAAGGGACTTTATGTGAAATCATATCGATATCAGTGTAAAGCTGTAGTTTTATGTTATATGAGTAGATTAGGCATCTGAATGAAGTTAACTCATGTGGTATTTACTGAACATCTGTTTGTTCACAGAATTGAGTAGGTGCTTTGGAGGATATAAAAAATAAAAGAATCCTAAGTTTCAGCTCCCTGTCACAGAAGAGCTATGGCTTCATTTACGAGATGAAAAATATGAAATAAGAAAACATGTCAAGGTTAAAAAAAAAAAAAAGACATGTCAGGTAACATGGGTGATAGAGGATGCTTTAGAAAATTAGATGAGGGGCCCCTGGGTGGCTCAGTAGTTTAAGTGTCTGACTCTTGATTTTGGCTCAGGTCATGATATCGAGCCCTGCATTGGGCTCCGTGCTGGGCATGGAGCCTGCTTAAATTTTTCTCTCTCCCTCTCCTCCTACCACCCCCCCCCCAAATTAGATTAGATGTGGGTCATGATGATGGTAAGCTGGAGCACCCAAGAAAGGCATTATTAAGGAGGCCGACTTGAGCTGAACTTGAAGCTTAGATAGGGGGACAGTAGGAGGCCTAAGAAAAAGGCTTGTAGTAATATCTGAGTACTGAGGGCCAGTGAAAAGACCAGCTTGGTTGAAGCAGAAGATTTTTGTAGGAAAATAGCGGGTAATCAAACTTATTTAATTTTTGTGCAATTTTATTGTGGAGAATATTAAATGCCGAAGTTAAGGAGTGTGAACTGGAGCCAGTGAAGGTTTCAGAACAGGGGACAGGCATTCTCTTCCTGAAGCCTGGTTTATCTGGTAAGCCAAATTGTATTCAGAAGGCCCCTTGGTGAACATGAATAGAATAAAGAAGGTAGGTGAATCCAATGTTTAGATGTACTTGACCATCTCCATAGGGATCATCTTTCCAATACATCTGGAATATCCTGTCATCCTTTAATTTTTTTATTTTTAGGATTTCTTCACTTCTCAACTCCCTTCTCACATGTAATTGTCACTTTCCTTTAAATAATGCAAATACCCTCAATATTTTTACTTCCTTTTTTTTTTTTTAAGATTTTATTTATTTATTTGACAGAGAGAGAGACACAGCGAGAGAGGGAACACAAGCAGGGGGACTGGGAGAGGGAGAAGCAGGCTTCCCACTGAGCAGGGAGCCCATTGTGGGGCTCGATCCCAGGACCCTAGGACCATGACCTGAGCCGAAGGCAGACGCTTAGTGGCGGAGCCACCCAGGTGCCCCACTATTTTTACTTCTTGTGTTTTGATATTTTGAGGACCTTTCGTTCTTTCAGGAGACTTTGTTTTTCTCTGATCTGAGATATAAGTATGATTTCATAGTTTAATTCTAGGAAAGCAGCTTATTTCCCTTATTTTCAAGTTCCTGGAAGAGGCACCAATATTTGTCCCATCTTATTCTCCTACTTGCCCTTTCAGTTCTCCCGCCAAAAGAGATATTTACCCCACACCCCACCCCAGATTTATCTTTCATCCATCTACCCTCCTACCAGTCCACCTCCCTCCTTATCTACCTACCTACATATCTACCTACCAACCTACCTATCAGTTTCAAATTCCTTTAGAAGCTTGATGGTTTAAATGAAGTGGGAAGAGTTAATGTATTTTTATTAATGAATGTAAGTAAAAAATACTAATGACAGTATCAGTTTCTTTCCAGTTTTGCTGAAGCTGGCTAAAATCAGGAAGGTGTGAAACATTTGAAGCAGGAATGCTAGTAAGGGGCCAAGAAGAAAAGGGAAGCTAGAGTCTTGAAAATTAGCTTTTCGTTAGCTTATTTTTATCTCTGGTGGACCAAATATACAGGAGTGTATATGGTGATTGTGTTGCATTGTTTCAAAATAATAGACATTTTGAGCTTAATTCTCTCATTATACAAATGAGACACCTGAAGGCTTTGAGATGGTCCAAGGCTATGAAAGAGCCCACGGGTGGCAGAGTCTAGCTTTCCCAGCTGTGCTGTTAGGTTGATGCTCTTTGCTACCTTGGTAATGGATCTATTAACTGATGAGTCCCTTTAAATAGATGAGTGGCAGTAGAAATGGAGGGAAGAGAAGAATGTAAGATGTTAGTTTGTCCATTTGTTTCTCACAAAACTCCTCAAAGTAGGTATTAAGCTTTCTATTTTATAGATCTGAAAATGACTCACTGAGGTTAAGTGACTCGCCTAAATCTCGTAGATCTGAAATTTGAATTGGGGATATTTGGCTTCAGATATTGTGCTTTTCCTCTTTTATACCAGTTTTTCACTAGTGAGTAATCCTGAGTCACCTAGTCACTTTTAAGGAAAAGATTCCATTCCCTTTTCTTTCAAGTACTTCATGATTCAGGAACAGCATTGTATAGGATAGAATTTCACAAACGTTCTTGTCCATACTCTCCAGGCAAATGTTAAATTTTTTTCTTCCCAGATGCCTCTCCTAGAGATTCTATGTGTACAACTATCTGACATTCCTTTAGATCCTTTAGAATGAAAATGTGATGGGAAGTGTTAAATATTATTATGAATAAAATCAGATCAAAAGTTAATGGTGTTAACATTTTCTTTCTAGTTTTGGTGAGACAGGAAGGTGTGGGCCATCAGAAGTGGGGAGGGAATGTCAATAGTATATAGAAATATCATTGGTACTGAAGACATGTTAATGAGATTCATTAATTAAAATGATACATTATTTCCATTATATCAGATTTTGTTTTAAATTTGGTAATGATGTATTGGGTACAAATAAAGAACAAAGCAAGAAACTACTCTGCTTAAAATCCTTAAGTGAGTGGCTTCAGGATAAAATCTGAGAATGTAAACATGATGTGCACGCTGTGCAGTCTCTGGCTGGTCCTGCCTTGCCTGGCAGGCGGCATCTCTCCCTCTGTTCTGCTTGTCTTCCCCGTGCCGTAGCCAGGACTGGCTGGCTGGCTGAGCAGCAGGGGACTGTGTTGGTCTCTGTTTTCCCAGCTCCTTGAATGTGATGTGTAGTAGGTGCTAGTAAATGTTTGTGAGCGAACAGCATCGTCACTCACCTTCTTACTACCTCCTCTTATCTAATTAGTGTAAACTTTGTGTTTGTTTGACCTAAGTAAATAGTATAGTGATTAAGAGAACAGATTCTGGAAGCAGATTGCCTGGGTTCAAATCCTGGTTTGTAGCACTTACGAGCTCTGCAATCTTGGGCAAGTTTAATCTACTTCTCTGTGCCTCATTTTCCACATCTGTCTGTAAAGTAAAGGTAGTAATGCAACCGCTTGATAGGGTTGTTTTGAGGTTTCAGTGGAGAAGTACATTAAAGACTTAAAACAGCTATCGGGTACGTAATAAGTGCTATATAAATGGCTTCTAAGAAATAAAAGTAAAACGCATGCTCTTTCTCTTCTTACCATGTCTGCCTTCAGTCCTGTCCTCATCATCTTGTACGTGGATCACGGTAACAGTTTTCTAGCCTCCCGTCTTGCTTCCCTCCAAACCAGCCTCCATACTTTTGTCAAAGTGAGTGAGCGTTCTAAAATACCAGTTGCTTATGGCTTTGCCCTCCTTAAATACATTCTCTGGCTCTCTAAGCAGCTGACTTTGATGGATTCTTTGCCTACTCCTCCAGCTTCCTCATACCTCTTGCCCCCACTGATGCCCATGGGGCCAGACCCCACCTATACATTCAGATTCTTGAACATACTATTTTACACCTTTGTTTTTTCCTCATGTTATACCTATGTCTGGCATCCTTAAAAACTGATGCTGTCTTCTTGTACTAATTATTCTTTCATTTCATTCTTTCAATTATTAATTCATTTCATTAGTGTACTCCTCAAACTGTCATTCTCTCTTACAATTCATTCACTTACATGTCTAGCTCCACTGCCAGACTCTGAGCTCATTCAGGGCAGGAATTATGGGATAGAACTGGTAGTCAGCCACTGTATAAAGAAATTTGGAAACTCCTACTTAAACTCATTTATTTAGGGGCATCTGGGTGGCTCAGTCGGTTAAGCGGCTGCCTTCGGCTCAGGTCATGATCCCAGGGTCCTGGGATTGAGCCCCACATCGGGCTCCCTGCTCAGCGGGAGCCTGCTTCTCCCTCTCCCCGCTTGTGTTCTCTCTCACTATCTCTGTCACTATCTGTCTCTCTCTCTCTCAAATAAATAAATAAAATCTTTAAAAAAATAAGCTCATTTATTTCATTGAATCTGATGCAAAGCAGTGATTAGGTACCAGGCTGTCTTTTCTGATTAAGTATTGGAAGTTGAAAGTCTTTATCTTTGCCTAAGACAGTATTAGAACAATTCTTAAAATTGGGTGTTGGGGTGGCTATGGTAGGGGTAGAGAAGGGAAAAGGGAGATGTATCAGCATTTGGGAAAGAGGATATGGTTAGAAGAAGTGCTTTCTGAAAGGAACCATCCCCTTGATATTTATTTGTTTAAAAAACAATTTTTTTAAGATTTTATTCATTTGAGAGAGTGAGCGAGAGGGGGGGAGAAGAGGCAGAGGGCGAGGGACAAGCAGACTCTGCGCTGAGCACGGGCCCAATGCAGGGCTCGATCCCAGGACCCTGAGATCATGACCTGAGCTGAAATCGGGAGTCGGACACTTAACTGACTGAGCCACCCAGGTGCCCCTACACTTGTGATTCTTAAAAAAGGTCCTTGGACTGTTTTTTAAGTTTACACCCCTGTCTCTAAATTCTGTTTGGCTTTTAAACTTCTTTTTTGACAGTACTTTAAGTAGTAAAAACTATTTATATTCTGAATTTTTATTACAGAGAATACAGTATCTTTTATAGAAAGTAGATATCTGACTTGGTTTGTAATAGTGCAAAATACCAAATGTTTCTATTACAAGATATTTTTCTGGTAAAACTAGCTGAATTGAGGTAAATTTACATATAGTCTTGTTATAAAGAAAAATACATCTTTGTAACTTTGTCTCAAACTTGAGACAGGTCCTTTTCTTTGTTCTAAATCAGTTATGATTTTATGTTACTATTTACAGGTGGAAAAGGGATACAAGTGGAAATAAAATCACCCACCCCATTTCTGGGAAAAACATCTTACAGTTTGTGGCAATAAAAAGGAAAGACTGTGGAGAATGGGCAATCCCAGGGGTAAGAAAAGAACTAAAATTAAATCAAATTAATGTTTTAAGTCCTTCTTAGTTGCTTCATTTGCTGCAGGGTTATTTATTATGTGTGGATCTTTATCCTTCATTTATTTTCCATTCCTCTCCACTTCAATTAGTAATTCTTTTGTCATTCATCACTGCAATGAAGTCTCATTGTCAATAGCAAGTGTAAGATAATGCATCAAAGTTGTTAGAATTTGAGTCTAATTATAAAACCTTTGGAAAAGAACATGGACTTGTACATGTTTTGTACAAGTCTACACATAAACTTGTATCCTGGCTTTCCCACTTTGAGCTGAATATTTGGAGTTCAGACTCTTCTCTTTAAAATAAAGGTAATGGGGTACCTGGGTGGCTCAGTCATTAAGCATCTGCCTTCGGCTCAGGTCATGATCCTGGAGTCCCGGGATCGAGTCCCACATCGGGCTTCCTGCTCGGCAGGGAGTCTGCTTCTCCCTCTGACCCTCTTCCCTCTCATGCTTTCTATCTCTCATTCTCTCTCTCTCTCTCAAATAAATAAATAAAATCTTAAAAAAAAAAGTTTCCATAATATCAGGAATAGTGGACTGTTTTTGCATTCATGTCAGTGTATATTTGAAGTGGCATTTTAAAATGGGTGTTTGTGGGCGCCTGGGTGGCTCAGATGGTTAAGCGTCTGCCTTCGGCTCAGGTCATGATCCCGGGGTCCTGGGATCGAGTCCCACATCGGGCTCCCTGCTCCTTGGGAGCCTGCTTCTCCCTCTGCTTCTCTCTCTCTCTCTGTCTCTCATGAATAAATAAAATCTTTAAAAAAAATAAAATAAAATAAAATAAAATGGGTGTTTGTGTAACAGGTTTTTTTTGTTTTGTTTTGCTTTTTAAGATTTTGTTTATTTATTTTTAAGATTTTTTATTCATTTGACAGAGACACAGCGAGAGAGGGAACACAAGCAGGGGGAGTGGGAGAGGGAGAAGCAGGCTTCCCGCGGAGCAGGGAGCCCGACGTGGGGCTTGATCCCAGGACCCTGGGACCATGACCTGAGCCGAAGGCAGACGCTTAACAACTGAGCCACCCAGGCACCCCTGTTTATTTATTTATTTTTAAGATTTTTTTATTTATTTGAGAGAGAGAAACACAGCGAGAAAGGGAACACAAGCAGGGGGAGTGGGAGAGGGAGAAGCAGGCTTCCCGCGGAAGAGGGAGCCCAATGGAGGGCTCGATCCCAGGACCCTGGGATCATGACCTGAGCTGAAGGCAGATGCTTAACGACTGAGCCACCCAGGTGCCCCTTATTTATTTATTTGAGAGAGAGAGAGAGAGAGGAATAGAGACGGGCGGAGAGAAGCAGACTCCCCACTGAGCAGGGAGCCCAACACGGGACTCGATCCCAGGACCCCGGGATCACGACCTGGGCTGAAGGCAGATGCTTAACCAACTGAGCCACCCAGGCTCCCACAACAGAAGGTTTTGTTTTGTTTTTTAAATTTTTTTAGTTTTTTAGCAACAGAGGGTTTCCTATTTTATGCCATATGAAATGGAGATAGTTTGATAAGAGGATGACTTTGATACATATACTGCTATCTGCAAGAATGGTTTTTTTCTTTGTAGGATAAAAATGGATTGGAATGAGCAATGGGGAAGTATTAGCTTGCTGTATTCTTTCTTGCCTCCAGGCCTTCCTTCCTTAGCTGGAGTTTGGAAGGTATCAGGAAAGGAGTCTGATTGGCTCAGTTTACCATAGGCTAACCTTGGACCAATTACTGTGATCAAATACATGAAATACCCTGACTGGCTGCTTCTCCTAGAATCAAATGGTTTACAGAAGAACATACCACAGGAGAATGGGGATCATGATTATGGGCAGATAGAACAATAAATGTGTACTGTATCACCCAGTAAATATTTGTTGCATGAGTTGAAGCATAGTACTTTTTCTTTTTCTTAAACAAAAATGTGACTGTTAGGGGATGGTGGATCCAGGAGAGAAGATTGGTGCTACACTTAAAAGAGAGTTTGGTGAAGAAGCTCTCAACTCCTTACAGAAATCCAGCACGGAGAAGAGAGAATTAGAGGAACAGTTGCACAAACTCTTCAGCCAGGAACATCTAGTGGTAAGAAATGGTGGTTCCTCTGAAGGATTAAGCCCCATGGATTAGTGAAAATTATTTAAAAGTTCACCTGGATAGCTGGTAGATTATTCTCTGAATAAAGTGAATTACCTATGTATTTGAAATGAATATTCATGAAAACAATTTAAATTCTAGGGGCGCCTGGGTGGCTCAGTCGTTAGGCGTCTACATTCAGCTCAGGTCATGGTCCCGGGGTCCTGGGATTGAGCCCTGCATCGGGCTCCCTGCTCCGCTGAAGCCTGCTTCTCCCTCTGTCTGCTGCTCCCCCTGATGTGCTGTCTCTCTCTCTCTCTCTCAAATAAATAAATAAAACCTTTAAAAAAAAAAAAAAAGACGCTTAACCAACTGAGCCACCCAGGCACCCTGAGGGTTTTGTGAATTTTAAAGCTGACTCAAATGGTTCTGGACAGTATTGTTTCCTGGGAAATTTAAAACAAGCATATGGAATGCTACATGAAAAAGGTTCTATGATATTTACATTTCTTCTATGAAAGGTGAAATAATGGAGTCAGTTATGTCAAGGGGTTTTAAAATGGAGCTAAGAGGCCTTTAGGGAGGTGGGCCTTATACACTTCCTCACCAGGTGGAGCCCTGAACTTTTAAACTGGGCCAAACCACAAATACTCCAAAGACTCTCTACACAAACACCTGCAACTTGCTAAAGAACAGACCTGCTTAGTGATAGCCTTAGCAAGCAATTATATTCAGCCACAATTGGTTTTCTGTACCAATGCCAGTGAAAATTCCTTGTAAATAACTTCTACAAGCATTCTCTTTGTGTCTTTAAAAAACCCTGACTTGGAGCACCTGGGTGGCTCAGTCGTTAAGCGTCTGCCTTCCGCTCAGGTCATGATCCCAGGGTCCTGGGATCAAGCCCCACATCAGGCTCCCTGCTCAGCAGGAAGCCTGCTTCTCCTTCTCCTTCTCCCACTCACCCTGCTTGTGTTCCCTCTCTCCCTGTCTCTCTCTCTGTCAAATAAGTAAATAAAATCTTCAAAAATAAAATAAAAACTCCTGACTTTGCTCCCTAGTGGGACACTGGGTTGCTACCCAGATCTGTGTACTCTGAATTGCAGTTCTTTGATCCTAAATAAATGCTTAATTATTGCCTCCTGACAGTTTGAGCTTGGCACTTTTTTCTTACTGTGGTAAAAAATAAGTAACATAATTTACCATTTTAACTATTTTTAATGTACAGTTAAGTAATGTTAATTATATGCACACTGTTTTGCAACAGGATATTTACATTTCTGATTCTAATAAAGGTAACATGCATCTGCTCTACCCATTTGTGTTCATTCTTCACTTTTTTTCTGCCTTCTTTTAAAAATAGATATATAAGGGATATGTTGATGATCCTCGAAACACTGATAATGCGTGGATGGAGACAGAAGCTGTGAACTACCATGATGAAACAGGTAAACTGACTTATGTTTATTAAACCGACTGGATAAGAGGCACTCTGATATTTGTGGAATGAATGCTCATCAAAGAGCATTTGCTTTTTCAAAGCTCTTGATAGCATTGCCACATTGTTTTACAGAAATATGCCATTTTCATTCCCAGCAGTGATTAAGAGTGTTACTTTTAATTTTTTGATAGTTATAATTTTAATAAATTTATATTTGTAAATATAAATATTTTCATTTATGATTTCTGGTTTGGGGTCATGCTTAGAAAGATCTACTTAAGAGTGTAAAATGAGTTGCCAATAATTGTTTTATTTTTTTTACATTTAAACCTAATCCCTCTAGAATTTATTTATTTATTTTTAAAGATTTTTTTAATTTATCTTTTGACAGAGAGACAGTGAGAGAGGGAATAGAAGCAGGGGGTATGGGAGAGGGAGAAGCAGGCTTCCCGTGGAGCAGGGAGCCTGATGCGGGGCTCGATCCAGGACCCTGGGATCCTGACCTGAGCTGAAGGCAGACGCTTAATGACTGGGCCACCCAGGGGCCCTTAGAATTTATTTTGACATAAGTTTTCATACTTATTTAATATGAACTCTTTTTTTTTTTTAAGGCTAATATTCTTCTTAAAGGGAAAAGTTTCCTTATTGGTACCTCTACTTAAAATTTAGGAACTTGGGGGTGCCTGGGTAGCTAAGTTAAGTGTCTGACTTCACCTCAGGTCATGATTTCAGGGTCCTAGGATCGAGCCCGACGTTGGGCTCAGCACTCAGCGTGGAGTGTGCCTGTCCCTCTACCCTCCCTCCTGCTTGTGCTCTCTCTCTCTCTCTCAAATAAATAATAAATAAAATCTTTTTAAAAAAAATTAGGAATTTGGTTAAAATTTGGGCATTTGGAAAATTTGGAACATTCTAGTTTTTAATTGACTGGGCCACCAAATACAATGATGATTTAAGATTATTTTTAGTAGGAATACTTGAATCTATAGAATTATGTTGAAAAATAAATAAATAAATGAATTACTTTTCCTTGGTGATGTTTTTTCTTTGGTAACAGGTGAGATAATGGATAACCTTACCCTAGAAGCTGGAGACGATGCTGGAAAAGTGAAATGGGTGGACATCAGTGATCAACTCCAGCTTTATGCCAGTCACTCTCAATTTATCAAACTTGTGGCGGAGAAGCGAGATGCACACTGGAGTGAGGACTCTGAAACTGAGTGCCGCGGGTTGTAGCCCGCATTGCTGTGGGAGCCACAGGCCAGCAAAGGGGTGCGTGCTGAAAAGAAGGCAGTATCACAGAGCTCATCCTACAGGAGGGCAGGGTTGGTCACTTGGAAATTATTTTATTCACTTTCAGAGCTATTTGCATTTAGAAGGTTCACATCGGAATAAAATTAGTAAATATGGTAAAATGCAACACAGAATTTTCTGCTTTCTAATCAAAAGAAATATAAACAATCATTTTGTATGTATTCTATTTAAGCATAGCTTAAACCAACTCTAAACAACTGATGATCTTTGAAGAATCATAATCTGAATAAAGATAAATTTATGGTCACCCATAACTTCTGTTTTCCATCTAGTTCTTATTTTTCAGTTCTGTTCTTTTTTGTTTCTATTGATCTTCTGGTGTCTGAAGGATGTTCCTGCCACATCAGGCTCCTTTAGGAGGAGCACCACCATTGTCTAATCTAATTTATCTTTATTTTTTTTTTTTTTAAAGGTTTTATTTATTTATTTGACAGAGAGTTAGAGAGAAGAGCACAGCAGGGGGAATGGCAGAGGGAGAGGGAGAAGCAGGCTCTGCACTGAGCAGGGAGCCTGATGCGGGACTCGATCCCAGGACCCTGGGATCATGACCTGAGCCGAAGGCAGACGCTTAACCATCTGAGCCACCCAGGCGCCCTAATCTAATTTATCTTTAAATTATTTCCTTCATATTTTGTTTTATGTGATCTTGCTGAAGCTGATTTCAAAATGGAAACCTTATGTATTCTTGACTTTAGAGTCATCATTGTTTTGAGGAAATTTCGGTCATTCTTTTAGTCAATAAAGATCAAGATCAATGAACAAGAGCTCATGTTCTCACTTCTCCCCAAAAATTCTGAATTTAAAATATGTTCAGGAAATTAGTAAATTGTTTATTTCAGTACTGTAACTGCATGTATCATAACAGATGTTCAGAAAGGAAATGAGAGAGAGGGAGGTCTTTGAGAGTTAAAGTTTTTTTTTTTTTTTGGAAGGGAACGTTAAAGATTTGAATAGGTTTTTGAGAGGCCCACTGTTAACATTATAATTCCCAGAGGAAAGGAAAGAGTTGTTGATGTTCTAGGTGCTTCTGGAAGCAGGGAAGAGGAAGGAAAAGAATACTTGTCTGAGTGGGCATGTATATCACATTCTGGCTGTAAGATAACTATTAGGAAAGTCCCATGGTATTTAGTCCTGTCAACCTAAAGTAGGGACCATCATAATTCCTTCATTCCAGCTGGACTGCAGGTGGGGCATCTGAAGAAAAGGAAGTTTAGGGGATAGAGACATGGTTGTTTCCCTTTCTTCACATATTTGAGAAAGGTATTAGGTTTACTCTGTAGCTTGAGGACAGAACTTGGGCTAAGGTAAATCAAAAGTGTCTCCCCACCCCAGTTTAGTGTCAAAACTACTTTGGTGGTAAACCTGAGCTGAACTGAGAGTAAGCTTTCTTCCCATTCTTGTGACTATAAGTTTTGCTGAGAAAACATTAGAATGTTTGATTTCAGGATGTTTCAGACCCTTCTGGAAGAGTTATAAGGTTTAAATATGGTCTTAATTTTCTAAAATCCATAAAATGCTGGTCCCTGGGTATGTAATAAGGGACTGGTGCTGACCAGGATGACCTGCTCATTAGCGGACAGGTAGGATGACCTAGAACGATTTGGATTCTACATTTACTCTGTGGCAGGAAGAGATTGCTTTTTCCTGGCACTGAATAGAATTCTTGAAATTGAAGCTGCTTACTAAAGCTCTTGAGAAAGTTTGAGCAATTCCCTGAAGGTCAACATTTACTTATGTCTAATAGTGTTGAAATACTTACACTGACATTAGAAAAGATATTAGATAGTACAACATTTTATTTAAAGAATGACTAAAGCGCATGATCTGTAGATAATAAATTCTTCATGGCATTTTGGAGTTTTCTCTGGAACATACACAAAGTATGCAGAATTAGAAAACTATAAACTATAGAAGGATAGAAGTAGATAATCTTCTGATAAGTTTTAAATATCCAGCATCATCTATAATAAGAAAAACCAGATTAAAATTTTAGTTTAAGACATTTCTGGAGGAATATCTGCTCCTATATTACTAGGTGATATTACCTCCATGTTTGCTTTTATTATATTTTAGGTATAAGGAATACTCTTGGAATACTTTTATCTAAAGGAGATTTTTAGCAAAATAGTAATAACATCCATTTACTGAGTATCTACATGATATCACTCAATCGTCAACAACAATCCTATGAAGTTAGGTGGTATTATTTCCATTTCACAGATGAAAATGATATTTAGAAAGATTGTCCCAAGGTTAATTCGGAAAGGGACAGAGCTGGGATTTGAATCCTGGTCTGCCTTGTTCCTAAACCTGTTCTGTATTATGTTCCTTACTAAGGTGATGAAGCTTTTATGATCTGTTACTTTAAGCATGCTCTTTGGAAGACTATATATTACCTAAGGAGTACCCACATTATCCATAGTGATACAGTTAGAGTTTACGACTTGACTTTAGGGCCACGTGTGATTTAGCTAGCATTGTCGAAATTGAAATTTTGGCTCAGAGACAGTTTATTTGGTAATATCTTAAGGATAACTGGCAGCAACCAATATTTGTCTTGCTAGCAGGTGTTCTTAAGCTTTTGAAAGCATTTCAAACTCAAACGGAAGCATATGCTGAACTTACATAATAAGACCATAATTACCTAAACCCTAAATATTTGGTAGCTAAAGAGGGCACTTGAAAATTCTAACCACTTTTAGAGGTTAAATGCTGTATTTTCTTACAGTATAAGAAATGGTGGTTGGTATTATACTCTAACATATTTGTGAAGTTTTAATAAACTGATTTAAAAATACATCCTTTGAAGAAAGCTTTTAAGTAGGTTAATTACCTGCTTTCATCAGTACACTTGCATCAAACTATTTATCAATATGGACATGACCTGAGACTATTAAACTGCTAAGATAAAAATATTTTTAAAATGTATAATAGTGCTTGAAAGATATTTGGAGATTTTACCCACCGTATATAACTTCTGACATAGTAGTGAGAGAATTATTTCTGCCAAAATAAACAATACAGATTATGGTTATTATATGAAGGTATTTTTTGCCATAATTTCTTCTTTGCTTCCACTCATGTCTCCCATCCTATGGTTATTTTATTGCTGATGGATTCGTATTGGTATAATCACGTGTACTGGGAGGTAGAAAATAATGTAGTTCTGTTATACCGGAAGTACTGATAAATTGTATCTTCAACTGGGTTTTCTGCAATAAAGCACTTAACTTCTCCCATCTGGCCTTTGATAGCCTGATAAGAGCATTTGAAATAGTAAGAAATACTAAATAAGCGTTTTAGGGCAGTGAAATTTGTCAGAAGGAAAACTTGGGGTAAAATCCAATTTCTCAAAATTGGGATTGGGAATATTTTGACTCATTAGCTTCTCTCAAGGTAGATAAAATAAATACATGCTGTATATACTTTTGATTGACATTAATTCAGATATTTAAAAAAGAAATATACCTTTTTTTGGTATATATTTTAAATAAAAACAAACTTGGATGAGAATCAAAGTGGGAAGTTTAAAGATTTGTAGCCTCGCTATCCAGCAAGCTGATGCTTTTGTGGTATGGAGATGTGTTGTTGTGCCTTGAAATCGGGCCATTTCTAGATGTGGTAGTTTCACAGCAGACTGTGCTCATTGCTTACTATGAATTGTCCATAAAACAAAAACAAGCTTGAGGTAAAATTTACTGTTTGAAATTTCTTAAGCTAATATTGCATATATTTCTGTAAGCTGAAATTTTGTCACATACCATGCACATTATGAAAATACCTTTTTAGACCTGCAGAAATTCTGATCTAAAGAGCCCAGAGTTTATAATTAAGGAGCTCTAATTTGGGTAAGTCAGTTGGGTTTGACTCTGCCATATGTTTTTATAGTTCAGGAGAATTATTCTTACCTTTCCTGAGATTAAATGTCACTTGCTTTTATCAATAAAATCATAGAAATAAAGTCTTACCCCAATGAAACCCTAAAAAAAAAAAAAACTCATCAGTCCATTAAATAGGTTTGTAGTTTTTAATAGCTTAAAAATTAATATGAACTTACCCCAAGTTGGTTCAAAATAGAAGTGATTAACTGTGAAAGAAGAAAAGTCAATGATCAGTGCTAGAGCTGTCAGTGGGTTTATTTTTTAACTTAGTCCACATATAAGCTAAAATATTTTCTATATGAAAATCTTTTTGAAAAATTCCATTTTTAGTGCTTTATTTACATGATGTAAGATTTTAAAATGAATGTACACTATCTAAATTTCCTTAATTCAAAAAACTATTTCCTTATAACTATTTTCTTGTAACTATATTCACTATATCTGAAAGATAGGAACTTGATGTGAATGGTTAAGAAACTTGCTGTGTACACATCCAGGCAAGTGCTACATTAAATTATGCAAGCTCCCTATGTGAATGATACTTGAACCAAAATTTTAGGACAACTGTGACTACTTTGCTTTGAGGGTCTGCTTAGACAAGCAGTTTCACTGGAAAAGTACTGCTTTGTAGCTTCCAGAGGTCCTTCTGTTTTAACAGACTGGCAGCTCGCTCAAGGAATTGACCACTGAAAGAAGGCGAATCCCTTTATTTGCAGAGCTGTCCACCCCAGCACATATGCAAGAACATGTAAGCTAAACAATGTCCCAATTTTCTCTTAGGCAAGAGCAATACCTGAGGTAGTGTTTGTTCTCTTAGGGGGCCTCTTCCTGCTTTCTGACTTAACTAGGATCACTGGGAGAAAAAAATCCTTATGACTATGAAGATAAGGCAATTCTATAAGTTATTCTGTCAGAATTCTTCCCACGATGGGTTGCGGCCAACAGCACTTTTTTTTTTTTTTTAAGATTTTATTAAGTAATCTCGCCACTCAACGTGGAGTTCGAACTCGCAACCCCAAGATCAAGAGTCCCATGCTCTACTGACTGAGCCAGCCGGATGCCCCAGCCAATAATACTTTTAAAAGGTTCAGTAAAAGAAAGTATAAATAGGTATTAAGTGTTCAGATTTGGTAATCTGAATGAGTCCTGTGTCTGAGGAGTCAGTATTTCCACTGGAAGAGACTTTGGAGGTAAACTATACTTTTTCCCATGGTCACACAGCTAATTTAATTGTAAAAGTAAGATGAGAATCTAAGCTTTCTAACTGCAGGCCAGTGGTCTTTCAGCCATGTTTTGATGTTGAGGTGAACTTGCTATTTTTGTAATCATCAGTAATTAATCATGGAAGATAGTTTCCTAAAACATTTTAATTAGAAATATGCAAGAATTTTTATTGTTTGCCATTTGGAAATGGACTATAATGTTGCTTAAACAGAGTGGATTGTGGGGAGAGCACTAGCACTTCAAATCAAGAGACTTAAGTTCTTATTGATTAGACTCAGAAGCTATTTGATCTCAAGGTTCTGGGACACTTAACTATTCCTCAAGATGGTTGGCTTTAAATAGTCTCGAATCTGAAAATTTTTCCCTCAGGCACACAAATGATTTAGGTCTAATTTTCTGACATTTGTACAAAATATGCATGTCCTTGATTCTAAGATACCACCAACTGTAAAATGTACCATTTAGTTGATGATTGCATTTTAAAGAAAAAGGAGATCTCCTTAGAATAAATATATGTATCTGTTGTGAGGTTTGTCTTGATTTCAGAAAATGTTAAGTATGAAAAGTATGTTTTTAGAGGAAATGGAATTTTTTATTGTTTTCTTTTATAAGTCCACTCAAGTATTTCTCCTGAGTTTTCATAAACTAAGATCCTGACTAACTTACTGTATCAATAAAGGGCCTCATTAAAAAGTTGAATTCATGCATTTCAGTTAAAAAAGTATTATCTGTTGGAATTTAGATTTGATAATTTTTAATGTATTATGTGTTTATACTAATGCCTTGTTAGTGAAGAAATAATCAAGTCTATTTCATTTCTCCTAAAGCAATTTATTCTCTAAGTCTTTCAACTCTTCACTTTCACCCTCATCAGTGATGGAAGAAGTTGTTTTGTCAATTTATAGTTTGGATGAATTCAATAGTGAATGTAGAACTGTCCACGTGCATTGAGATTGTTTTTTGGCTTTGAATTTAACAGCTGTGCTTTATTTTGTTTCCAAATGAATTAGACCAATAAAGATAGTAATTTTCGGGGTGCCTGGTGGCTCAGTTGTTAAGCGTCTGCCTTCGGCTCAGGCCATGATCCCAGGGTCCTGGGATCGATCCCCACATTGGGCTCCCTGCTCAGCGGGAAGCCTGCTTCTCCCTCTCCCACTCCCCCTGCTTGTGTTCCCTCTCTCGCTGTGTCTCTCTGTCAAATAAATAAATAAAATCTTAAAAAAAAAGCATAAAGATAGTAATTTTCATGATGAACTGGCTTATCTTATATAAGGAGTTCCATGTAACATTTTTATGAACTTTATACATTAAGAGGGCAGATATATTTACCATTATAAGATCATTAAGTGTCAGGACCTAGAATAAAACGTAATAAAATAAGGAGTTGTAATTCAGCATTTTGTCTATCTTGTCTGTTATACATTTTATATTAGCTTGATTAATGAAAACATGCTTTTTAGAATTCTTACATTTCTAAAATTATGTCATTAAGAATCATATTCACTAATATTTTAAGTAACTCCCCTTTCCTTCCCCTGCAAACCTACTATCTCTGGAAGCATATAGTCCACATTTTCTTTTGTGGTTTCCAAACAGCAGGGACTTTTTGAAAAGGTCATTAAACTTATGCCTACTAGGTTGGAAAAAGACTATATTTTAGGATCACTTCTTTATGAAAGAAAACCTTAATAATGTCATTTCCTATCATTGTAATAGGAGTATCATTAAAAAATTTAGTTTTAATATGCTATAAAATACACAACTTATTTTTTGGTTTGTGACTCAATCTCATCACATGTAATTGTCCTCCCATTCAGCAAAATCCTGTCAAAAGTGAAATTTAAATAATCCTTTTATAAGATGACCATAATCTTAAATCCAGTTCAAAGGATTCCATTTCAGTAAGAATGCATTTTTCTCTCATTAATGGCAGATATAAACATAAGATTTTAGAGGTAAAATGGACTTTATAAGTCATTTTCATTATTTTATGATCTAGAAGAAAGACTCAAAGAAATTCAAGATCACTCCAAAGTATGAAATGGCAGAGTTTGCATCCCCAGATTATTTGACTTCAAATGCTTTTTCTACTAGTTTCCTGGGTTCCTTCCACACGATCCAGGAAAGTTTCAGGTCTTAGGTAGTTCAGTTTGCAAGGGTATGTGAGATTTGTACATTAAATGACTCAAACCAGATAAAATACCAATAACTGAAAGTCCAAAAGAGAATGATGACTATTAATCCTTGGTATCAGGTTTCTCTCCAATTAAATCTAAAGAATTTTCAAGTTTTTGTTTTGTATTCATTTAAATACTTTAAGGAAATTTTAAGTATACTTACCTGATTTGGATCAAAAGGAAAAGGAAGAGGAATTGGAATCTACAAAAAAAGAGAGGGGAAAAGTGAATTGTGAATAAAACAAAATTTTGTTTTAGCTTTTTTTCTCATTAACTCATTCATCCATCCATCCTCCATCCAGTACTTATTGAGCAATTATATGCTCTCAAGGAGCCCACTTTCTACTTGGTGGAGCTTAGGTTCTAAGGGATTTTAAATTATTTTTTTCTCTCTAGAGGTATGCTTTTTTTTTTTGGCTTAATTAGTCAAATAGAAAGCCAAGGAATCTGTCTTACGTGCTTGATAGTTCTTGCGAATCTGCCAGTTTCTCTATAGTAGTTGATTCTTTGATTTTAATACTACTCTGCCATCTGGTGGAAGGAAGTTTCCATTTCAAATACTAGTGATTTCTTTGTTGCCACACGGATTTACATAAGATGTTAACAGAGAAACTTAAATCTTACTGAATTTCAGCCAAAAAACGAAAAGGGACACAATGCTCTAGTCTTGACTAGAACCAAAATTAGCAATTAATTAGCAATTAATGATAAATGCAAGTACTTAGAAATTCAGGATATGTGAAAACATTAAAGGGAAAGACTGTTCCATTGAGGACTGTAACTTCAGTGACAAATTTCCAAAAGCCTACTTAAAGTTGTGAAATAAACAATTTGAAATTAAATACAAGCAAAAAGGTGTTTATTACATTTAGATATAAAACAAAAATCATACAAAACCATGTTTGTTTTCAAAGTAGGTGGTAGACAAGAAGTTAAGCAAGATTCTATTTTAAAATGTGTGTGAACTTTTCAAAATATCATTGCTTAAATACCGTCCAAATTTAACATATCTCCAGTCTGTGTTACAGCCTCATTATACTGATCATTCGCCCAAATTGTCCTGTCGTTCTCAGGTCTGTCCCACACACTTGCAGTTCCCTCTGCTGCAGCGCCCCACCCACTCCTCAGCCCTTGTCACCTGGCTCGGCTCACGTCTCCTCTGTGAATGAAGTCTTTGATCCACGGCCCAAATCAACTTTGTATTTACATCTAGAAGCACTTAACTTATATTTTTACATTTACAAATTTCTCTCTCATCCGATTGTGAACTTATCTCATAGTTTTTGTATTTCCAGCCCTCACTAGAGACCCTACCATGCAGTAGACACTCAGTAAATATTAATCGAATGAATGTTATCTGTCTGTATGAGTGTAAGTATTACATAGAGAGTGAAGGAAATTCTATTATGTATTTAGCACTCTTCTGGCCTTTATTTAAAAATGTTACAAGAATCTAGATACTAGACATTGGAGAGGAACTAACAGGAAGAGTAAAATAATTACATTGTTTCACCTGTGAGAAAAAGTTACAGAGAGCTGGAAAAAAAATTAAAAGCAGCAAGATGATTTAGAAAAAGGTATTGGGGTGCCTGGGTGGCTCACTCGTTAAGCGTCTGCCTTCGGCTCAGGTCATGATCCCAGGGTCCTGGGATCGAGCCCCGCATCGGGCTCCCTGCTCGGCGGGAAGCCTGCTTCTCCCTCTCCCACTCCCCCTGCTTGTGCTCCTGCTCTCGCTGTGTCTCTCTCTGTCAAACAAATAAATAAAATCCTTAAAAATAAAAAATATATCTATCTTTACGGTTATCTTTAAAAAAAGGAAAAGAAAAAGGTATTGAAAGAGGTTAGTATTTTCTTCATGAAGAGCAACTAGGCTCACCACAAAGGAATTCAGTATGAACACCTTTTTGATGGCAATTGGAAGAAGTCACTCATTATTCAGAGGGGGAAATCCTTGGGCCCCTCGTCACATTCCACCACAGGCTATGTGGGGCGGGGGTGTGAGGAGCTGATGCCTGGCAACATCTTAAAGCCTCATATTTGGGTATGAAAATCTGGGAAATGTAATAACCATCATCTAAGTAATACATATGTTTTGTAATTTGAGATTCCTCAAACCCATGTTTACCAAGGGCAGTTGGGGAGGCCGAGGTGGGGGAAACAGGATCTGGGGAAAAAATGGTGGTCCTGGTGGTGGGTAAAAGCCAAATCTCTGTAAAAAGAAACATGATGTCAGTCATTTCAGACAACTGTAAACTTTAAAAATGATGAACACGGTATTAGAAAATACAATGAGAAGTTTACCTGTTCACTGGTACTTCCTTCAAATTGTTCAAGCTTGTAAAACAACAACAACAAGGTGAAGCAACATATGACAATACAGTATTTGTTACAAAGAGATTTTATGAGAATAGATAACAGGCCACTATTCTACACCTTCACTTCTTTTTTCTCTTTTTAAAGATTTTATTTATTTATTTGACAGAGAGAGACACAGCGAGAGAGGGAACAGAAGCAGGGGGAAGTGGGAGAGGGAGAAGCAGGATTCCCGCCAAGCAGGGAGCCTGATGTGGGGGCTCGATGTGGGAGCCCGATGCGGGGCTCCATCCCAGGACCCTGGGATCACGACCTGAGCTGAAGGCAGACACTTAACGACTGAGCCACCCAGGCGCCCCTGCACCTTCACTTCTGAAATGAAAAGTGGTTGCCTATCTAATGGGGAAAGATCGAATTGATTTTGTCCAGTAATTTAGAAGGTGTACTTTTTGCCTTTAAACTTACTTCGGAATAATGTTTTCATTTACATTTCTTAAGAGTAATTACATGTTGCATGCCTCTTTATCTTCGAATCAACAGTGTTCTCAATTTAGTTCTCAGTGTTTAGAAGTTCAAAGTGAAGGGAGTATAGTACTGTAGATTTAAATTTTGTATCCCCAAATACAAATTTTGAAAGCTCCCGTACTTTGAAAGCTCCTTGGTTACAAAACGTGCAGGAAAGAGGATTTCTTGTCTCCTGGGTGTCCTACTTAATCAGACTGTAGCTGATACAGCTGACACTCCTGGATCTCATTGGTATAGATGCAGAAGGCATGGCTATAGTCAAGGTGAGACGGACTGGGGTAAAGATATCATAAATGAAACTCAATTCAAACTGCATACTTAAGACTTAGGTCACTATGGAATAGGAGTTCCATCTTGCTAAATTTACTTGAGAGCTTCCTATTTTCCAGTCAGGACTCTTATGTGCTTCAGATGTATTTTTGTTATCTTTGCACTACTCAGGTCATTCTTATGACTCATTTTACAGACTGGGAAGCCATGGGTCAGTTCCTTGCTCAAGGTCACCCAGTTAGCAGATGGCACGTGGGACTGAGATTTGTCCTGGGAAGACCACTGGGTGAGGACAAATGATAAATTCCTGAGTCTACAACTTTCCTGGACTCTACCTTTCTCTTTTGTGAAATGAAAAGATACAGGAAAGTCTTCCTAGCCCAGAAATACTGTCTCCAGAATGGAAATGGAGTGGACAATGGAGGACGTGTACTCACAGGGATGGGCAGAGCAGTGGCAATGCTCAAAAGGCCAGCCAAGATGAGAAATTGCATTCTGAAGGAAGAGTCTGGAATTGAAGGGTTAGAAGATCATTTTTAGTTTTTTCTGAGTCCTATTTCTGTTGTAAATAGGTTGTTTACTTAGAGCTGTTGAAATAGTGGTCAAGCTAAATTCTGCCTCCAGATTTAGGTTTTGTAAGCCTAGAACAGTGCTTTAAAAAAACTTTGAATGCCTTCAGACAAGACATACATTCTTGGGCTCATAACATTGCATACAATTCCTACTCTTCCTTATAATCTCACAGTTTAACCTATACCTGTTTGGTCCCTGAAGTTATTTGAATTTGTGACCTCTACCCACCAATCTTTAAACACCAGTGTTGCATCATACTTCGTATTGGGGACATATCACCACTGGCTCAAATGAGATTTTTTTTTTTTTATTTGAGATAGAACGAGCAGTGGGGAGGGAGGGAGAGAGGGAGAGAAAGAGAGAGAGAGAGAGAGAAGCAGATTTCCCACTGAGCAGAAAGCCCAATGCAGGGCTCGAACCCAGGACCCTGGGATCATGACCTGTGTCAAAGGCAGATGCTTAATCCAGGTACCCCTCCAATGAGATTTCTTATATAATATGCACATAAATCCACCTCAAGCTTCTACCCACATGAGACTTACTAGACCTTCACATAGTCTGGATGCTGTTACTGACAATTATAATTTCTCAAGAAGAAAATGATAGGGGAAAAGTCTTGTAAGGCACAGTGGGTTGGTAGAGAATAGCACAATACGAGTAAATATGAGTAAATTCAAAAAAGGAAATCAGTGTGGTCTTTACTGGCCATCAGATTCTGAAAGCAAGCATTTTTACAGTCTTAAATCACATTTAATTCAAATTAACTTACCATGTGGGTTTCAAACCAAACCACTGTACTCTGGAATTGAATTTTGAAAGAAAAATCAAATTCATCACATTCTTCTTTTTTTTTTTTAAAGATTTTATTTATTTGAGGGAGAGAGAATGAGAGAGAGAGAAAGCACATGGCGGGGGAGGATCAGAGGGAGAAGCAGACTCCCTGCCAAGCAGGGAGCCCAATGCGGGACTCGCTCCAGGGACTCCAGGATCATGACCTGAGCCGAAGGCAGTCGCCCAACCAACTGAGCCACCCAGGCGCCCTAGATTCATCACATTCTTAATAAGACTTGTCACCAGCATCTGAAGCAAGGTATAATCTCTTTATAAAAGCCACTCTTCAACTATTTTATATATATTTTAAACTCAACTATGACTTATCCTCATGCTATTTTACTTTGCCTGAATTAGGCAACTTATCTACCTTTCTCTTCTTTTTCAAGTTGCTCCTTTGGACTTTTCTTCCTTCAGGATCTAAACCCCTGAATTTTCTTCTTTGATAAGTGGGCTTGCTAGAAATCATAAATTACCCAATGTGAGAAAATTTTACCTTCTTTTACCTAATGCAATAGCATCAGCCCAGAATATACCATATTACCTTTGCTTCAAATGGCCCTCGGAGCAAAGAAGTCAAGGAGCAGTGTGATCTTCTAGAATCTGCACACCCATCTAGTATTTAAGACATATTACTAATGCCTTTATGGTCATGGGCAATATGAGTCACAAGATTTAAAGCTAAACTGAATAAATGGTTTCAGACTAGAAGTCCAGCTTTTCTAAAGTATCTCACACAGAGATAGGGCTTAAAGACTGATGACTGAGAAAATAACTTCATCTCCTTGATCGGGATTAGAGCAATGTCTTTATTACAAACAAACCACAATTAAAAATTGTGACTACCAAGAATATTAAAGTACATCTACAATACATCATCTAGGGCAGCAATACACGAGGGAGACTTAGTGGACAGAAAATTTAAGGTTCTAAAATTTTCTATTATTAAATAATATTTATCATTCCAAAATGAACTTATTTTCAAATAAAACATTTTAATAAACAGGTAGTGTCTTTATAACTAAAATCACTTTTCACTATTCTAAAACATTTAAAGTGGTAATTTAGTTCTAATTAATACCTCCAAATATAATTTCACTGTTCCTAACAAATTCATAAATTTATAACTAATTAGTTAAGACTTCTCATGACATTTCTTTGCAGCTATAAATAAAAACATTCTGAATTTTGGAATAATTTCTAAAATTATTTCCCTAGATGGAAAAAATTATATATAATACTTAGATTTTGATTATTCAAATTGAATTTAATTATTTAAAAATGACTGGTGTGATATGGTCTGGTTAAGAAGTGACTCACAGAGCTATGAAAATAGGTAATACAATTTTGAAGTTAATCAGAGAAAATTATTCTGATAAAAAGCAAACTTTTCCATAAGTTCCTTCAGATGAAATTCTTTGGGGCACATTCTCTCAGTCACTACAACAGACAAAGCTCTTAACCACAACAACACATTTTTGATTATTTAAAAAAAAAGATATTTGCATTGATATCTTTCAGATAGGAAAATATGTAACAAAAACATTTTCTTTTAAATATTGTTAAGTAGAATATAGAAGGTGACAGGTTCTTTTATGCCTTAGTTCAGACCTTGGAAAAAGCTCTATTATGGTGTCTTATTATTTTTGCAATCTAGCCTTTACTGTATTAATAGTTATCAAAGAAGAAAGAGTTCAAATGAAAATATAAATTTTCTCTTATGACTGATTTCTTGCTATCAATTTACAGTAGTAATATTTATCTCTGACCACCTTGGACATTAAGACACTTCAGAGCTTTCTACTGTCTGTGTTATCTTTACATGACTTGTATTTTGAGGACATGAAATGTGTAGAAATTTTGCAAGGCCCCCTTCCCCCAACACACTTGGACAACTGCATGACAGTTAAAATTAGTTGTACTGAGGAGTGTACAGTCATCCATATATTAAATTGAATTTAGTAAAAAAGCACTTGAATTTATTTATTTTTTCTGTTTAAATTTACATTATGACAAAGGACATTAATAAGTATCTACTATTTAGCAACTGAATATTTGTTTCCCATAGGAAACATCTCCCCCAACCACACTCACACTTTTTTTTCTTTTTAAAAGTGGTAGGATCTAGGAAGCACAATTATAATTTGATTTGAAGTGTTAGTCCTGAGTTGGTCTTTCACATACAGTTGTTTAAATAAATGACTGGAAATAAGCTTGAGTAAGCATTTAGATTTTTATTAGGATGTTAAGATACTGAAAATAATACACATTAACAACAAAAGAGCATTATTCCATTTTCTTGAAGTGTACATGATATTATGAACAAAATGATTGTAGTATTTTCTTCAAGTTTTATAATTAGTATCTCATAAATGGATGCAGAGAGTGATGAGTTAAACTCCTGTTCACAAATAGTACACAGTATTTTGCATATGTTGACTTTATTTAAAATTTTATTTCTGAAGTTAATGTTAAATGCTCGGTGCATACACTGTTAGCAAGCAATTACTCTCATTGTCTTCTCAGACATGCAAACATTTTACTAAATATAAATCTACAAGTATTGTGGCTGCATATAATTTCAGGAGTGGTCAGAAACACAGGAGGATGCTGGAATGTATGAGTTCTTTCAAATCATAATTCAAAACAGGAGATTTTCATCTATGTCTTCTGTAAAAAACAAAAACAAAACACAGTTTTAGAAAATAGCCAGAGTAGTAATATAAACACATAATGTCAGAGCTGGGGGATTAGAGAAACCACCTAATAAGACTGTAGGATGGTTCTCAACTCTGGTAGGGCATCAGCATCACCTGTGAAGCTTTAAAAAGATACCATATGGTTTCACTTATATGAGGAATCTAAAAAACAAAACAAATGAACAAACAAAAAGCAGAAATAGAGAACAAACTGATGGTTGCCAGAGTGGAGGGGGTGGGGAGATGGGTAAAATGCGTGAAGGAGGGTGGGAGATATAGGCCTCCAGTTATGGAACGAATAAGTCACAGGGATTAAAAAAAAAAAAGATACAGTGTCAGGAATATAGTCAATGGTTTCCTAATAGCTCTGTATGGCGACAGATGGTAGCTACACTTGTGGTGAGCAGAATGGTAACATATAGACTTGTTGAATCCCTATATTGCACACCTGAAACTAATGTAACATTATGTGTCAACTATATCGCAATTAGAAAAAAAAAGATACACCCTCAGGCCATACCCCGGGCCTCCTGAATCAGAACTTCCAGAGATGGGACAATGGCATGTATACATTTAAAAAGCTCCACTGGTAGTTCTAATGTAGGGTTGAGAAGGACTAGCAGAGGCCCAGCCAAGAAAGTGTCAAATATGTTAACCTCTAAGGATTGTTAAAATATAATAGAAATAAGAAGTATAGTGCCAATTAAATCAAATTTCCAACCAAGTAATTATTATTTTTTGTGTATGCAAAAAGTTAAGAGAGTTAGAGAATGCGGACACCAGAGTCAGGGGGCAGAGGGAGAGGGAGAGAGAATCTTAAGCAGCCTCTATGGCCAGTGCAGAGCCCAGTGCAGGGCTCTATTTCACAATCCCAAGGTCATGAACTGAGCTAAAATTGAGAGTTAAATGCTTAACAGGCTGAGCCGCCCAGGTGCCTCTCCAACCAAGTAATTATAAAAGAACTTGTTGCCACACCTATGAAAGAAGACAGCATCCTTTAGGGGATATAAGCCCACTCCTACCAGTATGGGCCACCCTCACTCACTAATTGTTGAACAAATACTTAAGCAGATAAACCTGAAGCACACTAAGCTACTACCCTGTCTGGGACACCAGGTAATTTTCCTGCCCAATGTAAGTCTCTGCCCAAGAGTAGGAAAGATTATGAACTTTGCCATATTTCTTTTAAATAATGGCTTCATTTGTAAAACGGACATTTTAGTCTCATGACTTGTAAATTTACTTATCGTTGTGTTCATACTTTTTGTTTTCTTTCTGTTGTTTAGATGAGAGATGTCCTTCCTGTTGACTTTAGGCTAATCCTCTGCCTGCGCCCAGGATGTCTCCTGACCTCAGAAATTCTCCCCTAATTTTCATCTTTTGCTTTTCTGTCTTATATCTTCCACCTTTCTTTCCTCACTGGGCCCTTCCTATTAGCATTTAAATATGCTGCATACCCAGCCTTGAGAACAGTGCTTGGCACTATGTGGACCATCAGTAAACATCTGTTGAATGAATGAATGAGTCAGTGTTCAAGCTTATTTTATTCCCAGAAATGCTTCCTTCAACTTTATAGCCAGCCCTCTTTAGCTCTGTCCTGCCTTCAAACAGCCACTCTTTACCATATCTCATCTATTTCTCAGTCTATACAATCTGGCTTCCATCTCTACCATTCCACCAAAATTGCTCTTACTAAGGCCACTCAGGGTATACTTAGTTCTATGTAAAAGGAATGTTCTTAGTCTTTTATCTTGACATCTCAGCAGCATTTGGCACTGTGATCTCTTCCTCCTCTTTGAACACCTCCTTTGACGAGGCACTATCCTGTTTTCTTCCTTCCTTTCAAGAGACTTTTCGTTCTTCTTCGTGAAGTCCTTCTTCCTCCTCTATTACCCAGATATTGTTTTTCCTTGGTGTTCAACCCTAGAGCCTTTTCCATGTAACTGAACACATTTTTCTAAGTAATTCCCTTTTATGGTGCTAATTACTTTTTGTATGCTCATAATCCTCATGTACTTAAATTCCAAATGCTGTCTTGAAAAGCTGACCCATGTATTCATCTATCAACTGTACATTGTCTCCCATGTACCTAAAAGTTCAACGTGTCATAAATGGAAGTTAAAATCTTCCCCAAATCTGCTTCTGTTCTTGTGTTTTCTATCTCCGTGCCTCTGTTTACCTGCCTGGCCTGAGCGGGGAACCTGGGTTTCATACTTCTCTTTCTCTCAATCCCTCTGTCTGCTCCCTGCCCCCACATATTTCCTAGGAAACATTGTCTTATTATTTCTATACATCTTGAATATGTCTATATTCTTTTTTTTAAAAGATTTATTTATTTATTTTGAGAGAGTGAGAATGAGAGAGAGAGAGAGAGAGAGCACATGAAAGGAAGGAGGGCCAGAGGGAGAAGCAGGTTCCTCACTGAGCAGGGAGCCTGATGCAGGACTCGATCCCGGGACTCCAGGATCATGACCTGAGCAGAAGGCAGTCACTTAACCAACTGAGCCACCCAGGCGCCCGAATATGTCTATATTCTTGAATATGTCTTGAATAGTATATTTTTAAATATATCTTGAATAGTTTTCCTTGTCTTTTTCCCTACTGTAACTGCCCTAGTTCAAATTCTCATCAACTATGCCTGAACTTACCACACATCCTCTCAACTCTTCTCGGGCTTCTCCACAATGTAACCAAAAGAATCTTTCTTAAATACAAATCTAGTGAAATCACTCCCTTGTTTAAAACACTTTCATGATCCTCCATTCCTCTTACGATAATGTCTGTAATTGGTTTAGTAGAACCTGCATGATCTGACTCGTTTGCTCTGTTGGTCTCACTTGGCAGGTTCTTCTGAAGATTAACGTGGATACATGGTATGTCATGGGCACTAAATAAATAAGACTCCTCCACCTTTTAATTAAACCTCATTTTTACACATAAGGAAAATGAGACTTGCTGAGGTTAAGCGGTATGCCCTAACTCACATAGCTAGTTAATGACAGAGCTGGAATATTTGAGCACATCTAGCTCAGATAAAAGTCAGTTAAAATTCAGGAAAACACTGGCTAAGATTTATCTTGTCCTTCTGTGGATTTCTCAGCCATGAGGGAAGGAAGAGCATACTTAAAAATATTTTGTTTTGTTTTGTTTTCCCTAGCTACATCCCAAAGCAGTAACTTGTTTACTTATTCTGACTGAATACTAAATATCTGCTTTATTGGTTTACTATGTGATAATTCTTTCCCTTCTTCAAAATAACGTAATCATGGCCAAACCACAGTGAACAAACAAGGTCATTAGGAGCTTTTCGAGTCACTGAACTCTAAGCCCTTCCTGCTCCTCCCAGACAACCGCCCAGTACAGAGCCTGAGACTACATGCTGAAGAGTTGCCAGAAGTTTTAGAACAGTGAAGCACAACTGGTTTCCTTAAATAAATGGACTCCGTTCCAATTTGATCACTCCATTGAAATTAAATGCCATGTAAAAGGGCATACATAAATATGTCCTATCCCAGCTAAGTTTCCCCCTTCTTGACAACGGTGGGGTGGAGGGAGTGGGGTGGCTGTACTTGGGTATATTTTGTCCTTTTTTTTAAATTTAAACTCAGTTAGCTAACATATAGTACATCATTATTTTCAGATGTAGAGTTCAGTGATTCATCAGTTGCATATAACACCCAGTGCTCATCACATCACGTGCCCTCCTTAATGCCTGTCACCCAGTTACCCCATCTCCCCACCCACCTCCCCTCCAGCAACCCTCAGTTTGTTTCTTAGAGTTTAGAGTCTCTCATGGCTCATCTCCCTCTGTGATTTCTTCTCATTCAGTTTTCCCTCCCTTTCCCTATGATCCTCTACACTGTTTTTATATTCCACATATGAATGGAACCATATGATAATTGTCTTTCTCTGATTGACTTATTTCTCTCAGCCTAATACCCTCCAGTTCCATCACGGCTATGTAAATGGTTAGATTTCATCCTTTCTGATGGCTGAGTAATATTCCATTGTGTGTGTGTGTGTGTGTGTGTGTGTGTGTGTGTGTGTGTGTACCACATCTTCTTTATCCATTCATCTGTTGATGGACATCCAGGCTCTTTCCACAGTTGCTATAAACATTGGTGCTGGACATTGCTGCTATAATCACTGGGGTGTAGGTGCCCCTTCAAATCACTACATTTGTATCTTTGTGGTAAATACCTAGTGGTGCAAATGCTATGTCATAGGGTAGCTCTATTTTTAGCTTCTTGAGGAACCTCCATACTGTTTTCCAGTGTGGCTGTATGAAAAGCCCACAGCCAATACCATTCTCAATGGGGGAAAACTGAGAGCTTTTCCCCTAGGATCAGGAACACGACAGGGATGCCCACTCTCACTACTGTTGTTCAACATAGTACTAGCCTCAGCAATCAGACAACAAAAAAAATAAAAAGCATCCAAATTGGCAAAGTAGAAGTCAAACTCTCGCTCTTCACAGATGACATGATACTTTATGTGGAAAACCCAAAGACTCCACCCAAAAATTGCTAGATCTCAAACTTTGTCCTTTTTAACATGGGAATTAGAAAAGACAGTTTTAGCCATTTTTAGGAGTATATTTGAATTTATAAGTAATGTGCTTATAGAATAGATGTTAGAAAGGAAATTGGTATTATTTATGCAGGTCTCTGTCTTAATAGTTTGTTAACTTCCTATCAATGCTAAAAGGGTATAAACAGTATGTTACAGCCAGCCTCCAAGAGCTCCTCCCACATTACAGTAGGGCTGTCTGTCTGACCAACAGAATATGGCAGAAGTAATGTATGTCACTTCTGTGATTAGGTTATAAAAGACATTATAGCTTCAGTCTTAGATTCTCTCACTATTTTCTCTCTGATCACTCACTCTGGAGGAAACCAGATGCTGTGCTGTGAGCAATCCCATGGAGAGGACCACATGGTGAGGAAATGAAGCCTCCTAACAGTAACCATGTGGGTGAGCTTAGAGCAGAACCCAAGCCAGAACCATCCAGGTAAACTACTCTTAGATTCCTGATCTTGGAAACTGTGAGATTTTAAGCTTCTAAGCTTTAGAGTTATTGGTTATACAGCATTAGGCAACCAATACACAGCACTCGGTGCTTACAGAAATACACATTCTTTGCTCATTACAGTTGTGCTTATTTCACAGAATAATATTGCAGAGGAAAAGAGCTAATCTTTTCTGCTTACCTATTTATCAATAAGTAAGTAAATCTTCTGACTCTCTGCTCTTTCTCTTTGATTTCAAGGCATTCTACATACCATGAAGAATATTTTTTAAATGAAGGTCACACAAGTTACCTCTTTTTGGGAAATTCTGACCTTTGATGAACCTACTTTTCTTTATTGAGTGGCTGTACATTCATCCTACTTGTATGTTGTGAACATACATATAAAACCTCTGCTTTAGAGATTTGATGTTTACTGTTGATTTACATTGTACAATCGATTCTGATTCTTCATTTTTTGAACATCTTTCCGATCTTGATTATTAAAAACATGCTTGCTCATAAAAATCAGCTTTAACTTAGGGAAATAAAAGGAAGTACATTAAGACATAACCTAGCAAAACAAATGTCTAAATTCCTCCATTACAGGAGTAAAGAAAGAACCCTTGATTATTATTACTATTATTATTATTATTATTATTATTATTGTCATTGAAGATGCAGTCATGGATTAAAGGCATAATATCTGGATACAACTTGTGATATGAGGCCCAATCTTCAGTGCATCTGTAATGAATTCTAAGATTTTTCTGACATCTCCCACTGGCAGAATGAGACCTGCTGTTATACTCTTTACATACGATTTTTAGAAGTTTGAACCAATACCCAGGTTAAGAAAGGATATAAAATCCCTTCTTCCTCAGAAAGGTAGCCTTCTGACATTTGGCACAGCTCTGTGGATTGACATCATTTTCTTTGGCTTAGGCAACTGCTAAGACCTCAGTATAGTTATTCCCTCCATATTCCCACCTGTTACCCTTTGAAAAAAAGAGTATCGTAAGGGAAGTAGGAAATAACCTTGCCATGACAGCATGTGCACTGAGGGACTTCTACCTGTGGTGCTGCCACCTTGCTGTCTTGAGGTTTCAATCTGAGGACAGAGCAGGACCTCTCTAGAAGGGCTTAGGGCTCTGCTGGAGAAAAGGACACCCCTCTCCCTGGGCTGATGATGAATTTACCTTCTTTAATCCCAAAGCAGTGGCCCCACTCCTTCAGGGTGATGTGCTTATCCTTGTTGGGGTCACACTCCTGAAAGAAGCGAGTTATGCAGTGTTCCATGGGCACCAGAGATGCTCGCAAAGGAGCAAGCTCAGAATGAGTCAAGACTCTGCAATAAAGTAAATGGCAGTGTGTTAACGAGTAGCTTGTGTATCAAAGTTAACTTTTAAGATAACCAAGGCATTTTCCTTCCACAAGGTTGCTACTTATGCCAAATAAATAGTACAGTCATGAAGAACTGCAAATGAAATAAACTATTTATGGGTAAGATGGACAGCGCTTGGGATGTCACAAGGTTTCCTTCCTCGCAGGGAAGTATTCTCCCACCATCTTAGATTTATAGGGATGCCCCCACCAGCAATTGTGTTTGTACAACCTGGCTCTTACCCGCTGACCATACCTGATTGTTCCAGGTGTAGTCACTTGACCCAAGTTGGGCCAATCAGATTATCTTGGGAATTTAGGATCACAGATGAGAAAGAATTGAAGGAGTCTCTGTTGCAGGCTGGGTCCTAACATTTAAACTTGGGAACTGTGCTGTGGCCATATTCTGTTCTTTTCAAAGCAGTTTTGTGTTTACACACCTAACCACACTTGTTTGGCATCTCAATGTTCTAAATCAGAGCTGGGAAACTTCCTAAATTTGTTTAGAATTATCTTTGTATAGATAACTAAGACATTATATCAGGGAGATGACCTAGTAATGGGAAGATAAAGAGTTTTTACCTGTCCATAGGGTGTTGGTCAAGTTCACCAAACTGCCAGTGCACAGGATAAACATACATGTGGTAGTTTTTCTTAAAGTCCCTTAAGAGAAGGTCAATGGAATGGTCCCCAGCCAAGAGCCTCTTTTCATCCAGGTAAATTTTCTTGACCTGGGATTAGGAAGGGAGAAAATCATGGGGGAACCAGACAAGTGAAATGGAATTATCACTTGCTAAACTGCTTAAAGAGTGATAGGGACATGACAGAGGAAAATAAGCCCAGACCATCATATGAGACCAAATGAAATATTTTCTAATCAACACTATAGACTTTCTTATTTCTACAGAGAATAACAGCTAACATTAAAAAACAACAACAACAACCACCTGTGGTTTTCAGAAGAGATTTAAGTCTTTTGATTTTTCTTTTAACCGGGTACTATTCATCACAGTAGGAGAAGGTTTTAATGAAAGGGGCTAAGTTGACCTAAGCAAAATTATTGATAAGTTAGTAAAAAGTCTTGCTTTCCCCCCACTGGTATACTCCATTCTTAGTTCTCTGTGTACTTCTGTCCAGTGTCTGCTCACAGTCTAGCCGTGGTGTGACACCACTTGGCCACCCCCATTAATATTTCCCTGTTTTGTATGTAATGCTCTCAAGATTTTCATGATAATGTATTAAAGAGAGAGGACAGAAATTATTTCTGGGCAATTTACATAAAACTCTCAGCTTGTGATGTTACTCATGAACAAACTGGAAGCAATTAGAACAGGGCGCCTGGGTGGCTCAGTTGGTTAAGCAACTGCCTTTGGCTCAGGTCATGATCCCGGGGTCCTGGGATCGAGTCCCGCATCGGGCTCCCTGCTCAGCGGGAAGCCTGCTTCTCCCTCTCCCACTCCCCCTGCTTGTGCTCTCTCTCTCTCTGTGTCAAATAAATAAATAAATAAATAAATAAA